>NC_054470.1:161519383-161594383 GCF_017639515.1 Carcharodon carcharias
GATTTAAAAATATTTAAAAATAATGGAAATAGGTGGGAAAAGAAAAATCTATATAATTTATTGGAAAAAAAACAAAAGGAAGGGGGAAACAGAAAGGGGGTGGGGATGGAGGGGTGAGCTCAAGACCTAAAGTTGTTGAATTCAATATTCAGTCCGGAAGGCTGTAAAGTGCCTAGTCGGAAGATGAGGTGTTGTTCCTCCAGTTTGCGTTGGCCTTCACTGGAGCAATGCAGCAAGCCAAGGACAGACATGTGGGCAAGAGAGCAGGGTGGAGTGTTAAAATGGCAAGCGACAGGGAGGTTTGGGTCATTCTTGCGGACAGACCGCAGGTGTTCTGCAAAGCGGTCGCTCAGTTTACGTTTGGTCTCTCCAATGCAGAGGAGACCACATTGGGAGCAACGAATGCAGTAGACTAAGTTGGGGAAATGCAAGTGAAATGCGGCTTCACTTGAAAGGAGATCTGTTCCGATGATGCTACCTTCAAAAACAGTTCCTCTGACATGTCCTCCTTCTTCCTTAACCGAGGTTTTCCACCCACGGTCGTTGACAGGGCCCTCAACCGTGTCTGGCCCATCTCCCGCGCATCCGCCCTCACGCCTTCTCCTCCCTCCCAGAAACATGATAGGGTCCCCCTTGTCCTCACTTATCACCCCACCAGCCTCCGCATTCAAAGGATCATCCTCCGCCATTTCCGCCAACTCCAGCATGATGCCACCACCAAACAAATCTTCCCTTCACCCCCCCTATCGGCATTCCGTAGAGATCGTTCCCTCCGGGACACCCTGGTCCACTCCTCCATCACCCCCTACTCCCCAACCCATGCCCACGCAAAAGATGCAACACCTGCCCCTTCACTTCCTCTCTCCTCACCGTCCAAGGGCCCAAACACTCCTTTCAAGTGAAGCAGCATTTCACTTGCATTTCCCCCAACTTAGTCTACTGCATTCGTTGCTCCCAATGTGGTCTCCCCTACATTGGAGAGACCAAACGTAAACTGGGCGACCGCTTTGCAGAACACCTGCGGTCTGTCCGCAAGAATGACCCAAACCTCCCTGTCGCTTGCCATTTTAACACTCCACCCTGCTCTCTTGCCCACATGTCTGTCCTTGGCTTGCTGCATTGCTCCAGTGAAGGCCAACGCAAACTGGAGGAACAACACCTCATCTTCCGACTAGGCACTTTACAGCCTTCCGGACTGAATATTGAATTCAACAACTTTAGGTCGTGAGCTCCCTCCCCCATCCCCACCCCCTTTCTGTTTCCCCCTTCCTTTTTTTTCCCAATAAATTATATAGATTTTTCTTTTCCAACCTATTTCCATTATTTTTAAATATTTTTAAATCTTTTATGCTCTCCCCACCCCCACTAGAGCTATACCTTGAGTGCCCTACCATCCATTCTTAATTAGCTCATTCGTTTAGATAATATCACCAATTTAACACCTATGTGTTCTTTTGTTCTGTTGTTTGTGACATCTTTTGATGATCTGCTTCTATCGCTGCTTGTCTGTCCCTATGGCCACACCAACCCCCTCCACTTCTCTCTCTCTCTCTCCCCCCCCCCCCCCCGCCCACACGCCTTAAACCAGCTTATATTTCAACTCCTTCTTGGACTCGAACTCAATTTCTGTCGAAGGGTCATGAGGACTCGAAACATCAACTCTTTTCTTCTCCGCCGATGCTGCCAGGCCTGCTGAGTTTTTCCAGGTAATTCTGTTTTTGTTCAGTTTAGAGTTGAATATGTAATGTAGTTGTGAACGGTCTAGTTCAGACTGAAAGTGGTTGGGGCAGGAGCTACTTTGGGCGGTGAGGGTACAGAGCTTCTGACAAGGGCCAAAGATAATGACATCAGTTATCTCAATGTTTAGCTGGAGGAAAATGTGACTCATCCATGACTGAATGTCAGATATGCAGTCGAGAGAGAAGTAAAGCTGGGTGGTATTAGCAAACATGTAGAAGAGGGGGATGCAGGGATGGATCCTTGTGGGACTCCAGAGCTGGCAATTTGAGAATGGAAAGAGAGATAGCTATTTTTAAAAATACTTTAGCTATGACTGGGTGGGTAAGAGTGGAACAGAGTGATGGCAAACCACATTGAGCTGGCCACAGGTGTGTTGGACAAATTTGTGGCTGACTGTGTTGAAGGCTACAGAGAGGTTGAGGAGGGAGAATGCATCACAGTCATGGTCACTGAGAATGTTGTTCATGACTCAGTTAGGGCTGTTTCATTACTGTGTAATGGAGAAACCAGATTGGAGGAATTCAAAGAGCTAGTTGTGAGGGAACAGATAACACACTGAAAAATTTGCAGGGGAAAGGGAGATTGGTGTTTGCAAGAACAATGGGATGGACTGCTTTTTTTTTAAAGCGGTCAGTTTTGAAAAGGAGAGGGACAGGATCTGAGGCGAAGGAGACATTTACTATTTTTTAAAATTCTTTCACAGCACATGAGTATCACTGACAAGGCCAGCATTTGTTGTACATTCCAAATTGCCTTTGAGAAAGCGGTGGTGAGCCACCTTCTTGAACTGCTGCAGTCCATCTAGTGCAGGTACTGTTAGGGGAGGGAGTTTCAGGTTTTTGGCCCAAAGGTATGAAGGAATGGTGATATAATTCAAAGTCAGGATGATGTGTGGCTTAGAGGAGAACATGCAGGTGGTGTTTCCAGTCGTCTGCTGTCTTTGTCCTTCGAGGTGGTAGAGGACACAGGTATGGGAGATGCTATCAAAAGGAGGCTTGGCAAGTTACTGCAGTGCGTTTCTTGTATGGTACACACTGCTGCTACTGCATGCCGGTGGTGGAGGAAGTGAATGATTAAGGTGTGAATGGGGGTGCTGATCAAGCAGGCTGTTTTGATCTTGATGGTGGTGTCGAGCTTTTTGAGTGTTGTTGGAGCTGCATTCATCCAGGCAAATAGAGAGCATTCCATTATTCCAAACTTGTGCCTTATAGATGATGGATAGAGCTTGGGGAGTCAGGAAGTGAGTTACACGTTACAGAATTCCCTTCTTCTGACAGCTCTTGTAGCCACAATATCTATATGATTTGCCCAGTTAAGTTGCAGGTCAATGGTAACTCACAGGATATTGATAGTAGGAGATTCAGCGATGGTAATGCTATTGAATGTCAGTGGATGATAGTTAGATTTTCTCTTGCTGGAGATGGTCATTGCCTGGCATTTGTATGGCGCAAATATTATTCGCCACTTATCAGTTCAAGCCTGAATGTTGTCCAGGCCTTGTTGGATATGGACACAGACTGCTTCAGTTACCTGTGGAGTCGCAAATGGAAAAATGTGCAATCGTTAGCACACACCCCACTTCTGATCTTATGCTGGAAGGAAGCCCATTGATGGAAGTAACTGAAGACGTTTGGGCCTAAGACATTACCCTGAAGAGCTCCTGCAGCAATGTTCTGGGCTGAGATAATTGGCTTCCAACAACCACAACCATCTTCCTTTGTGCTAGGTATGACTCCAACCAGTGGAGAGTTCCTCCCCATTCTGTCTTCCCCTAAATCCCATCGACATCAATTTTGCTCAGGCTCCTTGATGCCACACACGGCCAAATGCTGCCTTGAAGTCAAGGGCAGTGACTTTTACCTCAACTCATGAAGTTAGCTCTTTTGTCCATGTTTGGACCAAGGCAGTAATGAGCTGAGTGGCCCAGGCAGAATGTCAGTTCTCATGGGACCTGGAAGGAAAATTGTATGATGAGTAATTTACTGAGGATTAGGAGGCAAGTATCATGGTCAAGATGTCCTCTGAAACAACATAATTCCACAGAAACTAAAGATCTGGGTTTAGGACGACAACATTTCACCATTTGTTTTCCAACACATTTCTTTGACTAATTTACAAGAATTTCATTCACTTAGTATGTTATGACCACACCCTTGTAGAACTGTCACTGACAAAATTGCACATGATGCATATAAATCACAAGAACTACCATAGGCAACTTGTACTGCCCACACCTTCTCTCCTTCAACCCCATCTCTCCTTACCTTCTCTTCCTTGCTCTTCTGGTACTCATCTTTCCCATTCCATTCCTGCTCACACCCCTCTCTCCTCTATCAGCCTTGGCTCAGTTGTAGCACACTTACATCATTCAGAAAGTCCTGAGTTCAAGGCCCACTCCAGAGACTTTAACACACAATCCACACTGATGCTTCGGTGCAGCACTTTTTAGATGCAAAGTTAAACCAAAGCTCCACCTGCCGTCTCAGATGGGTGTGAAAGATCCTTTGGAAACATCTGGAGAAGAGCAGGGCAGTTTTTCGTGCAGTCGTGGAGACTCCTTGGTGTATCCAAAATGGTGCTTGAACCTAGGATCTGGAAAACCCACACACACATCCAGCAGAACTAATTTGGCCGGGATTGTTTTGGTGGCGGGGGGGGGGGGGGGGGGGGGGGGGGGGGGAGAGAGAGAGAGAGAGAGAGAGAGAGAGAGAGAGAGAGAGAGAGAGAGAGAGAGAGAGAGAGAGAGAGACCCCCGAATTCAGCAGGGCCATTTGAACTCAGTGCTGAGTCCAAACAGACCCCATGTGCGCTGGAAAAAAGGGCCTATCCCAGAGTGTGGGGGTTACAAATCATTACAGAAGTCATAAATGCTAGTGAAAGGCAGAAAAGGTATGTAGAACTGTCAAGCCATCAAGTTATTTAAATGGCCAGCCCTTTAAAATTTGAAAAAAACCTGCCGGTGTCTGAGAGAATTGAAAAAAATCTGTTCGAGCAATTGCAGTAACTATTTGTTGATATAACCCAAAGGACTGTCATTATGTTATTAATTCTGACTGCATTTCACAACCTAGCAATCTCAGAGTGGGTGGGGGGAGGAGGATGCTGCAAGTTCACCGTTTGATTGACAGCTTAAAGAAATTTAGCTGTATTTGAGGTAGGGTTATGAATACAAATCACAAAAGTTGCTGGAAAAACTCAGCAGATCTGACAGCATCTATGGAGAGAAAGACAGAGTTAACGCTTCAAGTCCAGATGACTCTTTTTCAGAACTAAAGAGAAGTAGAAATATATTATATACTGTTTAAAGGGGGTGGGACAGATGAAGCTGGATAGAAGGCCAGTGATAGGCAGAGGCAAAGGAGAGATTGCAAAAGACGTCATAAACAAAAGGTCGGGGTGTTAATGGTAGTGATGCTGGCTAAAGGTGGTGCTAATGGTGACATTAAGAGCAGGATGAGCAAGTGGCAGATGGGGGGCAGGCGGTGTGCAGCGTGGGAGAAAAGATCAAAATAGGCTAAAAGATGGGGAAAAAACAATGAAAGGAAATGAATTTTAAATATAATAGAAACAGGTGGGAAAAAATGTATATGTAAAGATTAAAAAATAAATATTTGAAAAAAGGGGATCAAAAAGGGGTGAGGATGGAGAAGAGAGTTCATGATCTGAAATTGTTGAACTCAATGTTACGTCCGGAAGGCTGTAAAGTGCCTAATCAGAAGATGAGGTGCTGTTCCTCCAGTTTGCGTTGAGCTTCGCTGGAACATTGCAGCAGGCCAAGGATATGTGGGCATGAGAGCAGGGTGGTGTATTGAAATGGCAAGCGACAGGAAGGTCTGGGTCATGCTTGCAGACAGACCAAAGATGTTCCGCAAAGCGGTCACCCAGTCTGCATCTGATCTCTCCAATGTAAAGGAGACTGCATTGGGAGCAGCAAATGCAGTAGACCAAATTGAGGGAAGTGCAATTGATCGAAAGCAGTGTTTGGGCCCTTGGACAGTGAGGGGGGGGGGAAGTAAAGGGGAAGATGTTGCACCTTCTGCGATTGCATGGGAAGGTGCCATGGGAGGGGAATGAGGTGTATGGAGGTGTGGGCCAGGGTGTCCCGGAGGGAACAGTCCCTATGCAATGTTGATGGGAGGGGGGGTGCTGAAGGCATGGCATAGTGCTGGAATTGGCGGAGGTTGATCCTTTGAATGGGAGGCTGGTGGGGTGAAAAGTGAGGACAAGGGGGACCCTAGCATGGTTCTGAGAGGGAAAGGAAGGTGCAAGGACAGAGGCGTGGGAGATGGGACAGACACAGTTGAGGGCCCTGTCAACCACCGTGGGTGGGAAACTCGGTTAAGGAAGAAGAGAGACATGTCAGAAGAACTGTTTTGGAAGGTGGCATAATCGGAACAGATGCGACAGAGGCAAAGGAACTAAGAGAATGGGATGGGGTCCTTAAAGGAAGCAGGGTGTGGGGAGTTGTAGTCAAGGTAGCTGTGGGAGTCGGTGGGCTTGTAATGAATATTGGTGGACAGTCTATCACCAGAAATTGAGACAGAGAGGTCAAGGAAAGAAAGGGAAGTGTCAGTGCTGGACCATGTGAAAGTGATGGGAAGGGTGGAAATTGGAAGCAAAATTAATAAACTTTTCGGGTCCAGACAAGAGCATGAGGCGGCACCGAAACAGTCATCGATGTACCGGAGAAAGAGTTGTGAGAGGGGGTCTGAGTACAACTGGAACAAGGAATGTTCCACATACCCCATTAAAAGACAGGCATAACTGGGGCCCATGTGGGTACCCATAGCCACACCTTTTACTTGGAGGAAGTGAGACAAGTTTAAGGAGAAATTGTTCAGTGAAAGAACAAGGTCAGCCAGACGGAGCAGAGTGATGGTGGATGAGGATTGTTCGGGCCTCTGCTCAAGGGAGAAGTGGAGAGCCCTTAGACCATCCTGGCGGGGTATGGAGGTGTAGAGGGGTTGGACATCCATGCTAAAAAGGCAGCGGTTGGGGCCAGGGAACTGGAAACCGTATGACGTAGGGCACCAGAGGAATCGCCGATGTAGGTAGGAAGAGACTGGACAAGGGGAGAGAGAATGGAATCAAGATAAGAAGAAATGAGTTCTGTGGGGCAGGAACAGTCTGACATGACTGGTCTACCGGGACAGTCCTGTTTGTGGATTTTGGGGAGGAGGTAGAGGCAGGCTGTCCGAGGTTGGGAGGCCATGAAGTTGGTAGCTGTGGAGGGAAGATCTCCAGTGAGGTCAGTGACAGTCCTGGAAACTATGGCTTGGTGTTCAGTGGTGGGGTCATGGTCCAGGGGGAGGTAGGAAGTGTCTGCGAGTTGACGTTCAGCCTCTGCAAGATAGAGATCAATACACCAGACAACAACAGCACCACCCTTGTCAGCAGGTTTGATAACAAAGTCAGGGTTGGACCTGAGAGAATGGAGTGCAGCAAGTTCAGGAGGAGACAGGTTAGAGAAGCAGAGAAATTGAGACGGTCGATGTCACGCCGACAGTCCTCAATGAAAAGATCAAGAGCAGATAAGAGGCCAGAGGGAGAGGTCCGGGTGGAGGGAGAATACTGGAGGCGGGTGAGAGGATCTGTGGAACAGGGTGAGGACCCCTGCCCAAAGAAGTGAGCACAGAGACGAAGGCAGCGCAAGAAGAATTCAACATCGTGCCGAACCCGGAATTCATTGAGGTGAGGGCGTAAGGGTATGAAACTGAGTCCTTTGCTGAGTACTGAAAATTCAGCATCAGAGCGGGGAAGGTCAGGGGGTATGGTGAATACACGGCAGGGGTTGGGATTAGAAGACCGGGTGGGGTCAGAAGGACGGGAAGGGATGGAAGGTCCTGGCTGGGTCTTGGTATCAATGAGTTGTTGGAGCTTGCGTTCCTTAGCACCCGAGGGAAAGAGACAAAGTTTCTTGTTAAGGCGTCAGATGAGAGGAAGAATAAAATGAAACTGGGATCAAGGACAGCTTAGAGATAGGGTGAGTCAGTGCTGCTGGAGGAAGAGATCGAGCGTGTTCATATAGCGGCGCATGGCACTGAGTGTGGATCTCATGATGAGGCAAGAACAGTAGTCCGAGGAGGAGTGTTATATATCCCAGAGAAACCTGTAATCCTGGGCAGATTCAAAACATGAGGGGTGGAACTTCAGTTGGAATCCACGTCAGGTAAGTCAGAGACAGAAACGGTCAAGGTCACCGAGGAAGGAAATATGGCTGTGAAAGCGAGTTTTAGTAAACACCTTGTCAAACACCAGGAGGGAAATGGTAAGCAATGAAAGTGAACAGGGCAAAAGTGACAAGTGGAAATCCTGTCGGAGAGAAGGGCAGTATTTCTTCAAGGAAGGCATTCCTGGAAGAGATGTGGCAGTCCATTAAACACTAAGATAAATACAACATATTACAGATGTGGGAAATCTGAAACAAAAACAAAAATTGCTGAAAAATCTCAGCAGGTCTGACAGAATCTGTGGAGAGAAAGACAAAGTTAACGTTTCGAGTCCAGATGACTCTTTAGAACTAAAGAGAAGTAGAAATGAGGTGAAATATATACTGTTTAAGGGGGGTGGGACAGATGAAGTAGAGGTGATAAGTGGAGGCAAAGGAGAGATTGCATAAGATGTCATAAAAAGGTCAAAGGGGTGTTGATATTGGTGATACTGGCTAAAGGAGGTGCCAATGGTGACATTAAGAGTAGCGAGCAAGTGACAGGTGGCCCTAGCGGGGGGGAGGGGACAGTGTGGGAGAAAAGATCAAATTAGGCTAAAAGGTGGGGATAAAACAATGAATGGAAATAAATTTTAAAAATAATAATAAATTGGTGGGAAAAAGGTATATATAAAAATTTTAAAAATATTTGAAAAAAAGGAGATCAAAAAGGGGTAAGGATGGAGGAGAGAGTTCATGATCTAAAGCTGTTGAACTCAATGTTAAGTCTGGAAGACTTAAAAACACTAAACACTAAAACACTAAAAGTGCTTAAATCGGAAGATGAGGTGCTGTTCCTCCAGTTTGCGTTGAGCTTCACTGGAACATTGCAGCACGCCAAGGACGGACATGTGGGCATAAAGAGCAGGGTGGTGTGTAGAAATGGCAAGCAACAGGAAGGACTGGGTCATGCTTGCGGACAGACCAAAGGTGTTCCACAAAGCAGTCACCCAGTCTGCATTTGGTCTCTCCAATGTAGAGGAGGCTACATTGGGAGCAGCGAATACAGTAGAGGGGAGTGCAAGTGAAGTACTGCTTCACTTGAAAGCAGTGTTTGGGCCCTTGGAATGTGAGGAGTAGGTAAGTAAAGGGGCAGGTGTTGCACCTTTTGCGATTGCATGGGAAGGTGCCATGGGAGGGGGTTGATGTGTAGGGGGCGATGGAGGGAATGATCCCTACGGAATGCCAACTGGGGAGTGGGGGGGGGGGTGGTTGAAGGGAAGGTGTGTTTGGTGGTGCCATCATGCTGGAGTTGGCAGAATTCTGAGTTCGTCAAAATCTGAATTGGCCATCTGTCACTTGCTCATCCTGCTTGCTACTCAATGTCACCATTAGCACCTCCTTTAGCCATTATCACCACCTTCAACACCCCTTCGACCTTTTGTTTAGGACATCATTTGCAATCTCTCCTTTGCTTCCACCTTTCACTGGCCTTCTATCCATCTTCATCTGTCCCACCTCACTTAAACAGTATATATTTCGCCAAAATTCTACTCTTTTGTTCTGGAGAAGAGTCATATGGATTCGAAACATTAACTCTGTCTTTCTCTCCACAGATGCTGTCAGACCTGCTGAGTTTTTCCAGCAATTTTTGTTTTTGTTTCAGATTTCCAGCATCCGCAGTATTTTGCTGTTATGAATAAAAATGTTTGTTTTTAGAAGATTAAGTACTTGAGGGGATTTAAATATTTTGAGTGGGCTTTCACGAATGAGATTTTTTATATACTGAAGTCTGTAATAGATACTTAGAACTTTATTTTATTTCATCTCCACATGGCTCCTGAGGTCTGCCAAGGGGATACTAGCTCAGTTGGCATGGAGTGTGTAAGGTCAAAAGGTTGAGGACGGGGGTTATGAGTTGGCACTAGGTTGGCATGGAGGGTATGAGGCCATTGAGGGAAATTGGGGGGCATGAGTAGGCATGTAAGGGCATGGGGGTTGGTACGAGGGGTGAGGGCTAGACGGCCCAATGTTCAAGAAAACAATTGGAACAAAGTCCCAGAGATTCAAGGCAGGCATTTTAAACAGCCCGCCTTGATATTTGGCAGCCCCTGTAGCCACCTCTGATTTGAGTCCAGGGACGGCAGATGTGACTCCAGGCCACACACCCCTCCCCGCCCGGAACAAAGATCCTGCCATTTGGGGCACTTTAATTTTCGCTGGCTGGGCCAGCATTTATTGCCCATCCCTAGTTGACCTTGAGAAGGTGGTGGTGAGCTGCCTTCATGAACCGCTGCAGTCCATGTGGTGTAGGTACACCCTTGGTGCTGTTAGGAAGGGAGTTCCAGGATTTTGACCCAGTGACAGTGAAAGAATGGCAATATATTTCCAAGTCAGGGGAACTTCCAGGTGGTGGTGTTCCTATGTGTCTGCTGCCCTTGTCCTTCTAAGTGGTAGTGGGTTTGGAAGATGCTGTCCAAGGAGCCTTGATGAATTCCTGCAGTGCATCTTGTAGATGGTACATACTGCTGCTACTGTGAACGTTTGTGTATGTGGTGCCAATTAAGCGGACTGCTTTGTCCTGGACGGTGTCCAGCTTCTTCAGTGTTGTAGGAGATGCACTCATCCAGGCAAGTGGGGACTATTCCATCACATTCCTGACTTGTGCCTTGTAGATGGTGGACAGGCTTTGGGGAATCAGGAGACGAGTTACTCGTCGCACGATTCCTAGCCTCTGACCTGCTCTTGTAGCCACAGTATTTATATGGCTAGTCTAGTTCAGTTTCTGGTCAATGGTAACCCCTAGGATGTTGATAGTGAGAGCTTCAGTGATGGTAATGCCATTGAATGTCATGGGACAATGGTTAGATTTTCTCTTGTTGGAAATGGTCATTGCCTGACACTGTGTGGCGTGAATGTTACTTGCCACTTGTCAGCCCAAGCCTGGATATTGTCCAGGTCTTGCTGCATTTGGACATGGACTGCTTCAGTGTCTGAGTCGTCGAGAATAGTGCTGAACATTGTGCAATCAGCAAACATCCCCACTTCTGGCATTAAGATGGAAGGAAGGTCATTGATAAAGATGGTTAGGCCTAGGACACCACCCTGAGGATCTCCTGCAGTGATGTCCTGGAGCCGAGATGACTGACCTCCAACAACCACAGCCATCTTCCTTTGTGCTAGGTATGACTCCAACCAGCGGAGAGTTTTCCCCAATTCCCATTGACTCCAGTTTTGCTAGGGTTCATTTTGCTAGGGCTCCTTGATGCCAAACTCGGTCAAATGCTGCCTTGACGTCAAGGGCAGTCACTCTCACCTCGGGCGTTCAGCTCTTTTGTCCATGTTTGAACCAAGGCTGTAATGAAGTCAGGGGCTGAATGGCCCTGGCGGAACCCAAACTAGACATCAATGAGCAGGTTATTTTTAAGCAAATGCCGCTTGATAGCAATGTTGATGACCCTTTCCCATTACTGATGATCGAGAGTAGACTGATGGGGTGGTAATTGGCCAGGTTGAATTTGTCCTGCTTTTTGTGTACAGGGCATACCTGGGCAATTTTCCACATAGCTGGGTAGATGCCAGTGTTATAGCTGTACTGGAACAGCTTTGCTAGGAGCGCGGCAAGTTCTGGAGCACAAGTCTTCAGTACTCTTTCCAGAATGTTGTCAGGGCTCATAGCCTTTGCCGTATCCAGTGCTTTCAGCTGTTTCTTCATAACACATGGAGTGAATTGAATTGGCTGAAAACTGGCACCTGTGATGCTGGGGACCTCCAGAGGAAGCCGAGATGGATCGTTGCGAATGCTTCAGCCTCATCTTTTGCACTGCTGTGCTGGGCTCCTCCATCATTTGAGGATGGGGATATTTGTGGAGCCACCTACTCCAGCGAGTTCGTTAATTGTCCACCACCATTCACAACTGGATGTGGCAGGACTGCAGAGCTTAGATTTGATTTGTTGGTTGTGGGATCACTTAGCTCTATCACTTGCTGCTTATGCTGTTTGGCACACAACTGGTCTTGTTTTATAGCTTCACCAGGTTGACACCTCATTTTTAGGTATGCCTGGTGCTGCTCATGGAATGCCCTCCTGCACTCTTCATTCAACCAGGGTTGATCTCCTGGCTTGATGGTAGAGTGGAGGATATGCCAGGCCAAGAGGTTACAGATTGTGTTTGAGTACAATTATGCTGCTGCTGCTGATGGCACACAGCGCCTCATGGATGCCCAGTCTTGAGTTGCTAGATCTGTTCAAAATCTATCCTATTCAGCACGATGGTCGTACCACACAACATGATGGATATCCTTAACGTGAAGGCGGGACTTTATCTCCACAATGACTGTGCGATACTGCTACCAATACTGTCACGGACAGATGCATCTGCGGCAGGCAGGTTGGTGAGGATGAGGTCAAATATGTATGTTTTCCCCTTTTGTTGGTTCCCTCACCACCTGCAGCAGACCCAGTCTAGTAGCTGTGTCATTTAGGACTCGGCCAGCTCGGTCAGTAGTGGTGCTACCGAACCACTCTTGGTGGTGGACATTGAAGTCCCCCACCCAGAGAACATTCTATGCCCTTGCTACCCTCAGTGCTTCCTCCAAGTGATATTCAATATGGAGGAGCACTGATTCATCAGCTGAGGGAGGGCAGTACGTGGTAATCAGCAGGTGGGTTTCCCGGTC
This sequence comes from Carcharodon carcharias, assembly GCF_017639515.1. Lineage (NCBI taxonomy): Eukaryota > Metazoa > Chordata > Chondrichthyes > Lamniformes > Lamnidae > Carcharodon > Carcharodon carcharias. The sequence continues at coordinate 161,531,952 of NC_054470.1, forward strand.
CATGTTTGACCTGATGCCACGAGAATTCATGAGGTCCGGAGTTGATGTTGAGGACTCCCAGGGCAACTCCCTCCCGACTGTATACCACTGTGCTGCCACCTCTGCTGGCTCTGTCCTGCCGGTGGGACAGGTCATACCCAGGGAAGATGATGGTGGTATCTGGGACATTATCTGTAATGTATGACTCCATGAGAATGACAATGTCAGGCTGTTGCTTGACTAGTCTGAGACAGTTCTCCCAATTTTGGCACTAGCCCCCAGATTTTAGAAAGGAGGACTTTGCAGGGTAGACAGGGATGCAACTGCCATTGTCGTTTCCAGTGCCTAGGTCGATGCTGGGAGGTCCATCTGGTTTCAATCCTTTTTTGTGTCTTTGTAGCGGTTTGTTACAACTGAGTGGCTTGCTAGGCCATTTCAGAGTCAACCACATTGCTGTGGGTCTGGAGTCACATGTAGACGAGACCAGATAAGGACAACAGATTTCCTTCCCTGAAAGACATTAATGACAACAATCGACAACAGTTTCAAGGTCACCTTTTTAATTCCAGATTTTTATTGAATTCAAATTCCACCATCTGCCGTAGCGGGATTCAAACCCAGGTCCACAGAGCATTACCCTGGGTCTCTGGATTATTAGTCCAGCGACAATACCACTACGCCATCGCCTCCCCCTTTTTGCCAAGGCAGGTGTGATGAGTGGGACATTTCCTGGTTTGACATACTCACCTTGAGGACGAAAATCTAAGCCAAATTATGGCTAGCATTTAGTCCTCAACCAATGCAACTAAAACACATCATCTGGTCAATATTCTTGTGAGACTGTGCACAAACTGGCTGCTGAATTCACCTTTATTAGAAAATTAACAATATTTCCAAAGAACTTAATAGGTTATAAAGCACTTTGGGGTATCTGAGGACATGAAAGGTGCTACATAAATGCAAGTTCTTTCTTGCTATCTTTACAACCTTCTCATCTCTCTTCCACCATTCTCCACTCCTTACCCTTCTCTCCTCTTTCCCCCAATCTCCCCTCTCTCCCATTCCCTCCTGTCCTTACACTCTCTCCACTCCCCCTCTGCCTCCTATCCCTTCACTTACCTTGGTTCAATTGTCTTCCTGCCCTTTAACCCTGCAGCCCCTGAAAATCCTTAGTCTTGACTCCTGATGTACAACATTGCAAGAGATCAATTAGTGTATACAAGTTTATGCAGATCCTTGAATTGGCCAGAACCCAGTTTCAATCCCTGGTCCGTACTAAGTAAACTTTATTCAGCCAGGCAGTAGCAGTAATGCTTGAAAAGAAAAAAACTTGGAAGTGTGCATGGATAATTGGGAGAGGTGAAATGTGCAGAATTACAACATCCCCATGGTCAAAGAGACTGCTGATTCTCACTGTCAGCATTTACATTTGAAAAAAAAACCAAGCAGTATCAGAAAGCTGCAAAACCTGTGAAACCATACGGTACCGTAGGACCATCTTCAGGAAAGTGGAGAAAATGTGTTTTATTCTGTGGGGCCTTTTTCATAAAGGTGCAGGGTAAAGAAAGATGTCATTCGATGGAACAGGAATATATGTTTTGAATATGAATTTTCATTAAAATTATTTTTATAATGATAAAATATAACAATGTTTGTAGGTGCAAGATTAATATCTAATGGATGAACGAAACAGTCTAAAACAAGTGAACGGTGCCCTCAAGTAGAGTGCATACCTCCACCACACTGTGCTAACTCAAGATATCACAATTATACAGCTTTCCCTTGAGGCTTTTCTCTGCCTGATTCACGCTTTATATCTGCAAAGCTGATTTTTTTTAATTATTAAAGGGTTTCCACCTCACCGAGGAGGCTTCAAGCCAATCCACATCCAACAACCTGCTCCAAAAACACTGCTCAAATTTTGATAGCTGTGACAAATTCCACCACAGCAGCTGTGACAATCTTCGACATTCTAAAACAGTCATTCTAAATAAAACAACCCACAACATTCTTTAAAAAAAAGTCAATTTGCCCCATCTCCCAGTGTTAACAGATCGTTTAAAAAAAATTCCAGGATCGTCAAAAACTAGTCAGTTCTTCCTTGGGCCATACACTACCTGTGTACCAAGCTTTGTTGAAATCCAGCAATTAACTTTTGAGATATATTGTTTACAGACGAACAGACTAACAAACAGGGGCAAAAACATTACCTCCACTCAGCCTGGCTACAACCAGCTTTGCTTTTCATTCTTGACCTCAGTTATACCTTCCTACCTGCTCAGCAAGTTTCTTAATTCTCTTCTTCCTCTGGAAACATATCTAATTGTGTCCAGAACCCATTCATATTATTTGATTCAAACTCTGTGGGAGGGAGTTATTAAACAGACAGACAAGTGCATACATAATGGAATTCTTGCCCTGAAAATATAGAAGTTCCTCATAAATTAGCTCAACTTTAAAGTCCAACTTGGAGAAATATTAAATTCACAAGAACGTAAGAAATAGGAGGAATAGATTATATGGCCTGTCAAGCCTGCTCTGCCATTCAACACAACCATGGCTGATCTAGGGCTTCAACTCCATTTTCCTGCCTGCTCCCCATATTACAATTCCCAAAGAAACCAAAATTATTTGTTTTGTTTTAAATGTTCCACTATCCTTTAGATGATGACCAGCACAGCGCTTGTGCTAACTTTCAAAGCATTATAATCTCAAAAATGTTTTATGACATGCATATACTGAAAGCTTCCCAAATTCAAAAATCGAATAAAATCATGGCCTCAAAGCAGACAGCTTTAATAACTTTTAGCCTTTGGTCACGAACAACAGGTTTAAAAGTGTCACTTGCTATTATTTCAGCAAAACAATATATATTTAAAGGTAAAACCTTTCTAAACCTATTTCAAGTATGGTCAATTTTATTTGTTCATTGAATGTGGGCATCGCTGGCAGAGCCAGCATTTATTAGCTATCTCAAATTGTCCTTGAAGTGGTGGTGGTGAGTCACTTGCTTGAATCGTTGCTGTCCTTGTGTTGGTGTAGGTAACCCACTGTGCAATTAGGGAGGGAGTTCCAGGATTTTGGCCCAGTGACAATGAAGCAACAGTAATATATTTCCAGGTCTGCGTGATTTGTGACTTGGGGGGAAACTTGCAGGTAGTGGTATTCCCATGTGTCTGCTGCCCTTGGCCTCCGAGGTGGTAAAGATCATGGGTCTAAGGTGCTGCTGAAGCAGTCTTGCTGAGTTGCTGCAATGCACATTGTATATGGTACACACTGCAGCCACTGTGTGCCAGTGGAGGAGGGAGTGAATGCATAAGGCAGTAGATGGGGTGTCAATTAAGCAATCTTTGTCCTGGATGATGTCAAGCTGCAAGAGTGTTGTTGAAGCTGCACTCATCCAGGTAAGCGTAGAGCATTCCATCACACTCCTAGCTTGTGTCTTGTAGATGGTGGACAAGTATTGGAGAGGCGGAAGGGGGGGGCTACACAACACAGAATTCCCTTCCTCTGAACAATATTACATATCTGGTCCAGTTAAGTTTCTGGTAAATAGTAACCCCCAGGATGTTAATGGTGGAGGATTCAGCGAAAGTAATGCTGCTGAATGTCAAGCACAGAAAGTTAGATTCTCTTTTGTTCGAGATCATTGCCTGACACTTGTGCGGCACAAATGGTACTTGCCACTATTCAGCCCAAGCCTGAATGTTGTCCAGCTCTTGCTGCATATGGTTCCATCAGGTTCACTAATATTCTTTAGGTAAGGTAATCTGCCATCCTTACCAGGTCTGGCCCACATGTGGCTCTTAACAGAGTGAACAGAATGTTCAGCACCATTTGCAACTCCTCAAATACTGAAGCAGTCCATGTCCAAATGCAGCAAGACCTGGACAATATCCAGGCTTGGGCTGATGAGTGGCAAGTAACATTCGCACCATACAATATCTGCTTCAATATCTGAGGAGTTATGAGTGGGACTGGGCAGTGCACAATCTTCAGAACATCCCCAGTCCTGACCTAATGATGCAAGGAATGTCATTGATGAAACAGCTGAATGTGGTTAAGGTTACCACACTGCCCTGAGGAATACCTGCACAGATGTCCTGGGGCTGAGATGATTGACCTCCAACAGTCAAAACTATCTTCCTTTGCGATAGGTATGACTCCAACCAGTGTAGCATACCACCACACCCCACCCCCCCGCACCGAATCCCACTGACTTCAGTTTTGCTAGGGCTCCTCAATGCCACAGTTGATCAATTGCTGCCATGATGCCAAGGGCAGCCACTTTTACCTTACCTCTGGAACTTAGCTCTTTTGTCCATATTTGGGATTGTTTATTGGGATGATTGAGGAGACGGTGTTAATATATTCCTACATTATTTTGATGCAAATCAGTTTCAAGGCTTTCCTCACTAGGGAGTGATGTCTCAAAAAGATGCTGTCATCAGCATAACTCAAGTCTATTAACTATGCATTATGCTCTTATGGATACTTGAATGGGCTTTTTTTTAAATGGCCGATCAATGTGAATTAATTTCAATTCAAACTGAAGTTTTCCAAAGCTCCAATCATTAGACGAGTAATCCAGAGGCTCAGCCTAATGCTCTGGGGACATGGGTTCAATTCTCACTATGGCAGCTGGTGGAATTTGAATTAAATTAATAAATCTGGAATATAAAGTTAGACATAGTAATGGTGACCATGAAACTATCAATTGTTGTAAAAATCCATCAGGTTCACTAATATTCTTTAGATAAGATAATCTGCCATCCTTACCAGGTCTGGCCCACATGTGGCTCTTAACAGAGTGAACAGAATGTTCAGCACCACTTGCAACTCCTCAAATACTGAAACAGTCCATGTCTAAATGTAGCAAGACCTGGACAATATCAGGCTTGGGCTGATGAGTGGCAAGTAACATTCGCACCATACAAGTGAAAGGCAATTACCATCTCCAACAAGAGAGAATCCAACCATCACCCCTTGATGTTCAATGGCACTACCATCTCTAAATCCCCCACTATCAACATCCTGGGGGGGAGGGGGGGTTACCATTGACCAGAATCTGAACTGGTCAATATAAATACTGTGGCCACAAGAGCAGATCAGAGGCTAGGAATCGTGCGACGAGTAACTCACCTCCTGATTCCCCAAAGCCTGTCCACCACCTACAAGGCACAAGTCAAGAGTGTGATGGAATAATCCTCACTTGCCTGGATGAGTGCAGCTCCAACAACACACAAGGAGCTTGACACTGTACAGGACAAAGCTGCCCGCTTGATTGGCACCACATCCACAAACATTCACTCCCTCCACCAACAACGCAAAGTAGCAGCAGTGTGTACCATGTACAAGATGCACTGCAGGAATTCACCAAGGCTCCTTAGACAGAACCTTCCAAACCCACGGCCACTACCACCTAGAAGGACAAGGGCAGCAGATACATGGGAACACCACCACCTGCAAGTTCCTCGCCAAGTCACTCACCATCCTGACTTGGAAATATATCGCCATTCCTTCACTGTTGCTGGGTCAAAATCTTGGAACTCCCTTCCTAACAGCACTGTGGGTGTACCTACACCACATGGCCTGCAGCGGTTCATGATGGCAGTTCACCACCATCTTCTCAAAGGCAACTAGGGATGAGCAATAAATGCTGGCCCAGCCAGTGAAGCCCACATCCTATGAATGAATAAAAAAAACTACCCTCTGTAATGGCCTAGTAATCTATTCAATGGCAATTAGGGATGGGTAACAAATGCCAGCCTTACTAGTGACACCCATAACCCATGAAAGAGTAAAGAAAAAAAAACTCGCATTTGCTTGGATGGATGGAACCACAACACCCAAATAGCTTTACACCATCCAGAAGAGAAGAATTCACATGATCAGTATCAAACACCAGACTAAATAAACATGAGCAAATATTTTAAAAATCCATGCACAATGTTCCCAAACTTGGAATGTGTCTCATTTACTCGAGGAAAAATTCCATAAAGTATATTTCAAAGACAATCGACTTCACAGTACCTTCCTATTAAAACCAGGTCAGTTGTTTTCTTCGTACGGCATTTCAAATGTCCCAGCAACAAAAGAACCATTGCATATTTAATTCATCTCTATAAACTTCAATTCTGTTTTGAACCAGATTTTTTTTTAAACTCTTTCACGTGGGCATCGCTGGCTATGCATTTATTGTTCATCCCTAATTGCGCTTGTTCGGAGGCATTTAAGAGTCAACCACATTGCTGATGATTCTGGAGTCACATGTAGGCCAGGCCAGGTAAGGACCGCAGATTTCCTTCCTTGTAGTAAATCTTTTTAAGCTTTTAGACTTTTAATTCCAGATTTTATTGAATTCAAATTCAAACCCGGGTCTCTGGCACACTAGTCCAGTGACAATGCCACTATGCCACCTGCATTCAGCATTTTTGGTAAAGATCATTACACATACTTCAGCCTCAACCATTCACCATATTTATTATCAACTCAGATTGGGATAGAGAGTCACATATCTAAATTTGCCAATGACACAAAGATAGGCGGCATTGTAATCTATGCAGTTGGAAACAAAACCTATAAATGCATCTTTGTAATTTAAGTTAATGGGTAAAACTGTGGCAAATGAATTTCTATGTAGACAAACGTGAGGGCATCCTAAAAAAGGGCAAAATAGAGTACTTTCCAAATGGAGAAAAGCTAAAAGCAATAGAGGCCCGGGTATATGAATCTTAAAATGTCATGACCAGATATAGAAAATAATCAAAAAGGTTAAGGCCTTTATGTCTAGAAGTCTAGAATAACCAGGTTAGAAATTGTGCTTCAGCTATACAAAGTCTTGATGAGGCCACACCTGGAGTAATGTGAGCAGTTCGGAGAACCCCACTTTAGGAAGGATATAATGGCCTTGGAGAGGGTGCATTGCAAGTTTACCAGCATGACACCTTGACCCCAAGGGTTAAATTATCAGGAGAGATTACACAAACTAGCATATACCTTAAAATTTTGACAGTTGGGGGTGATTTGATTACAGTTTTCAAGAAATTAAGGGGAACAGATGCAGTAGATAAAGAGAAACTATTCCTGTTGGTAGGGGGGTCTGGGATCAAGGCCTTAGTCTAAAAATTAGAGCCAGACTTTTCAGGAGTGAAATTAGGAAACACCTCTACACACAAAAAGTGGTAAGGATTTGGATTTCCCTTCCATAAACAGTTATTGATGCTAGATCAATTTGTTCATTTTAAATTAGAGTTTGATAGGTTTTGTGATCCAAAGATATTAAACGATATGGGGCAAAGGCAAGTACATGGAGTTAGGTCCCAGATGAGCCATAATCTCACAGCAGTGGAATATGTTCGAGGGGCTAAACGGCCTACTCCTATTCCTTTGCTCCTATCAAACACACATATACTGGTCTCCATCTTTATTGAGGATGAGAATATTCATGGAGTCTGGTCATGAGATTGCAGATTGAGGCGGTATACGGTTCTGCACAGCATCTAGTCAGTGCCTAGTTTTGAACTGCTAGATCTAATCCTAATATATCTCACTGAGCACATTGTAGTGCTGCACAACACATTAGAGAATATCCTCAGTGTGAAGACAGAATATAGTTTCCACAGGGACTGGAGAAAAAAATAAATCTTATTTCTTCCCGTAACACTAGAAATGGCAAAGGGTTCTTTGCTATTAATCAATACCTTCTCCCCATTGGTATATAATGAAAGGTTCTTTCATAGTCAAGGCTCAGATGTGTAATTATGGTATGCCAACAACATTTAAATATGAGTGTTAAAAGAATGTTACAGATAAACTAAAAGGATTGCACTGTGAATTGTTTTAGGCTTATTCTAATCTACTGATGTCAGTTTGGTTTAATCAACACTAAACTATCAGCCTAAATTAGCACCACACTGACAGTTTTTTTAGCCTTGTGTATACACTATAGATTCTAAAACCTGTGCAGATCACTATGAACCGGTTCCAACCATACCCAATCAAGACATAACTAATGTTGCTTCAGACAATTTTAAAAATTAATTTATAGGCAGCTCATGATTGATAAAATTTAAAATTTTGATTTCAATTCCTTTAATTTATATGGCAATCGTGCATTTCGTGATCATTGCACTGGCTTGTCAATCACAACATCCATTAAAAGTCACATGAAAAAAAGCAAAAATACTGCACAGATGTGAAATATGAACATAAATTTAGCCCTCGTTGATACTATTAATGCAGTCAAATGAAATTGCACTCCATTATCAGATATACCTGCTACATATGAAGCATTTCACTTGAGCTGGATGACCTACCATGGGATTTACCAAATGGCAGAACATGACAACTTGCATCATCAGTATATTATTCATCTATTTGGTGAATGCCACCATTTTTTAAAAATCATTTATAAACTTATCAACATGGCTTAATAGAAATTAGTGACAGAGTCATTTATGACACACATTCAGCCCAACAAGTCCATATTAGAGTTGCTTAAGAACAAAAAGGAATGTGACTATCTTTCTACTTGGAAAACAGTGGCAGAACCAGACAGAGTCAGCATGGATTTATGAAAGGGAAACCGTGCCTGACAAATCTACTGGAATTTTTCGAGGATGTAACTAATAGAGTTGATGAGGGGGAGCCAGTGGATGTGGTTTATTTGGACTTTCAGAAGGCTTTCAACAAAGTCCCACATAAGAGATTGGCGTGTAAAATTAAAGGGCATGGGATTGGGGGTAGTGTATTGAGATGGATAGAAAACTGGTTGGCATGACAGGAAACAAAGAATAGGAATAAACGGGTCTTTTTCGGAATGGCAGGCAGTGACTAGTGGGGTACTGCAGGGATCAATGCTGGGACCCCAGTTATTCACAATATATATTAATGATTTAGATGAGGAAATTAAATGTAATATCTCCAAATTTGCAGATGACACAAAGCTGGGTGGGAGGCCGAGCTGTGAGGAGGATGCAGAGATGCTTCAGTGTGATTTCGACAAGCTGAGTGAGTGGGCAAATGCATGGCAGATGCAGTATAATGTGGATGAACGTGAGGTTATCCATTTTGGTAGCAAAAACAGGAAGGCAGATTATCTGAATGGCTATAAATTGAGAGAAGGGAATGTGCAACAACACCTGGGTGTCCTTGTATACCAGTCGTTGAAGATAAGCATGCAGATGCAGCAGGCAGTAAAGAAGGCAAATGGTATGTTGACCTTCATAGCCAGAGGATTCGAGTACAGGAACAGCTGCAATTGTACAGGGCCTTGGTGAGACAACACCTGGAATAGTGTGTGCAGTTTTGGTCTTCTTATCTGAGGAAGGATGTACTTGCTATAGAGGGAGTGCAGCGAAGGTTTACCCGACTGATTCCTGGGATGGCGGGACTGACATGAGGAGAGACTGAGTTGATTGGGATTATATTCGCTGGAGTTCAGAAGAATGAGAGGGGGATCCTATAAAATTCTAACAGGACTAGACAGGGTAGATGCGGGAAGGATGTTCCCAATGGTGGGGATGTCCAGAACCGGGGTCACAGTCTGAGGATATGGGGTGGACCATTTAGGACTGAGATGAGGATAAATTTCTTCACTCAGAGAGTGGTGAGCCTGTGGAATTCATTACCACAGAAAGTAGTTGAGACCAAAATATTGTATGCTTTCAAGAAGGAGTTAGATAAAGCTCTTGGGGCGAAAGGGGTCAAAGGGTATGGGGAGAAAGCGGGAGCAGGCTATTGAGTTGGATGATCAGCCATGATCATAACGAATGGCAGAGCAGGCTCGAAGGCCTACTCCTGCTCCTAGTTTATATGTTTATTAACTATCTGCATGTCTCCCACTTCAATTGTTTTTATCTGTCTTTATATTAATCTTCAATCTTTCCTTCAAACCTTTTCCATGAATGGCTCTTACATGCTCTTACACCTTCACCTCAATCTCACTGTTTCTTACTTTCCAAGTCTGTTCTTCCTTCTGTACATCTCCCACTCGCTGTATGCGTCACAGTGTTTCTTTCCCTTTGAATGCCTTTTCTCCTTCTCAAGCCTCCCACAGACTTTTCTTTTAAATGTCTCCTTCTCCTGTACACTTAACACTTTTTTCTTTCACCTCCCCTCTAAGGCCTGGAAGCAAAGAGGTTCAGTCCCATTGATAGCAGCAGCAACGATTCCATAACTTTCTTCCTTGGTATTAAGTGTAACTGTTAGAAGGCTGCCTCCATCAGAAACATTTCAGTCTAAGTACAGGCTAGAAAAACAGTCCAATCCCCATCAACATTATCAAATTTTCCTGAAACACCAGTTTGCCAGCCTAGTTTTATATTTTTCTGGTAAAATTGGAAGATGCACTTGCGAGAGAATGCAGGGCAGCTGGTGCTTATATCAATCCTGGTCTTGGTCCCAGTAAGTCCTTTACTGAAACACTGAAAGGGAACTTTTCGAGTTTAAAAGACAATATGCGAGGGCTATAGAAACCAGGGAGGCAGAGCATGGGAGTATAGCAGTAGTTAAAAAAAATGCCTTTATAGTTCAAAGACATTTTAAACTCTGTTCTCATGAGAGTTCTTCCTACAATTTCACAGGTACTTTTAAAAAGCTGAAAATTTGGAAACTATATAAACAAAAACTGCTTACGTACAACTATGTTAATCATTTTTAAAATAGTGTTAGCTCTACTCAATATCACAAATTCCCACATTATAGTGTTCTCTAGGTTAACTAAAACTTGTCAGTTTTTCTGACACAATGAGTTACCTTCATCTACCAATCTGGATGTTAATCTGCATGCGCTTCCATAGAGATGTTAACAAAAAAGGCTATTTGCATGGCAAATAGTTATGTTCAGCAAATGTTCTAGACCAGGGGCATCCAGCCTTTTTGCATGAGGGGCCACATTTCAATTTTTCCCTCACGAGGCTGGGGGAAAATTTTGGAAAGATAAAGCATTAGAAATTTATCTGTATCAGCTTACTTTCTCGTCACAATATTGAACATTGATTTAGTGAGATATCTAGCATTGTAGTCACTAAACCAAGGTGGTAGGCGATTCCTAAATGACCCAACACTGCTAAAACTATTGGAAAAACTCAGCAGGTCTGACAGCATCTGCGGAGAGGGATACAGTTAACGTTTTGAGTCTGTCAACTGTATCCATCTCCGCAGATGCTGTCAGACCTGTTGAGTTTTCCAGGTATTTTTATTTTTGTTCTAGATTTCCAGCATCTGTAGTATTTTGCTTTTATCTGCTAAAACAATTGCCCATCACACATTTGAATCACCTCTCATTTACTTATGCATGCACAACTCAGCATGGTGGCTTTCTGGGGACATATCAGATCAACTCCTCCCCAAAGCACATAATGAGACTCTGGAATTCCCTCCCTAAACCTCTCTGTCTTTTTTAAATAGCATTATCAAGGTGTTAATCAGGAAAAATATAAACAAAATGGTCACAGGAGCCCAAATGGTGATAAATTTCATGGTATAAATGTGTTGAAACAATTCTATTAATAACAGTGACTTGTCCTCCATCTTTCCCAAGGCATTAGTCACTAATTTTGCACCATGTATTCAGGTTTTCAAAGATGTGCAAAAACAGACTACATTTTTCTGCTACGTTGAAATCAGAGTCAAAGGAAATTTAGACACCGAGTGCAACAAAAAGGGCAAGAATCCAGGTATCACCCATGTTTTTTTCAAACCAACATCAGTAAAACTTCATCAAGACTCTTATGCTACCATATTTTGCACAATAGAGCACTCACTCATTCTTTGAAAATCATGGCATTCACATATTTCCAAGAAGTACAAAAATAATTCCCTTGAAGGCTCAAAGTTAAAGACATGGCAATGTGTGGATCCAACTCTTGCAGACCAGGAAGATTTTACGTTCAAGTGTTGACTGGCTAACCTTAGCTCAGGTGGAAGCACATGTGCTATAATTGGCCTTTTACTCCTGACTTAGTGGAGTGAAAGAAGAATTCATTCTGCACCTGATCACCATTCAGTGACCTTTATTGGAAAGTGCACAGCAGACAATAGGATTGGACTTGGCTGCAAGATTCTCGATGGCTGAATACTATGTCACCATTCACGATCTGTACAGAAAATCTTAGAGAGCACTATCAGCTTTTTGACTGTTCCCATCCCCCACCAGCAGACAACTTCTCCCTTGCAGCTTCTTTCCCACCACCATCCCCCAACTACCTGGGAGGCAGCCTCTTCCCCACCCTCCCCACACCCAGGCAGGCAGCTTCTTCCCCATCCTCCCCACAGCCTGGCAGGCAGCTTCTCCCTTGCAGCTTCTTCCCCACCCAACCTCCCAACAGTCAGTCTCTCTCTTGAAACCTCTTCCACCACCCCCCACCAATCCAAACAGGCAGCCTCTCCCCACCCACCCTCCACCTGAGCAGGCAGCCTCTCCCTCACAGCCTCACTCCTCCTCTGCCTACTTCCTGCCTCTGTTCAACTGTTCAGGTTTCAAGCTGAGTATCGTCACTCACCTACCCACTACTACTCACTGCTCCTTCAATCACAGGCTGTTTCTCCACACCCCCCCCACCCCCCCCCCCCCCCTTTGCTATTGATAGGCACCTGTGCGCCTTTTGGAGAGCAACTCCTTGCAGAATCTATCACTTCCACTTACCTGTATTTTGAACTCTGGTCTGCAAGCCAGATATAAACCCTTGGCAGACCAGACTCTAGCTGTATGTTGGAAAATCCTGGGTTACACAATTCAAATGTCATAAACTGTTTCTTCTTCTTTCAGGTACTGCCTGAACAGTTGTGTATCTTCAGCATTTTCTGGAGATGAAAGATGAGTTCAGAACAGATGTAAATGGCAACAGCAGAATCAATACCAGCTCTCCAAGAAAATGGCAGCAGTAGTTATGATCTGAAGTTACTGAGCTCTGTGTTGAGGCCAGAAGGTTGCAAAGTACAAAAATCAAAGATGAGGTCACCAGGTGGTATGGGGCAAGTATTGAGCAGGGCACCAGGAGAACTCCCCCGCTTTCTCAGGATAATGGCATGGGACCTTTTACAACCATCAATGGGATGGCTTCGGTTTTGGATCCCATCCAAAAGTTTGGCACCTCAGAACATAGCATTCCTTCAGTGCTGCAGCATCAGCCTAGATTTTGTGGTCAAGTCTAAGGTCAGCTCACACTTCCAAGATTCTCCTGGGCAGAAGTACACCAACTTCATCCCTTTTTTCAGTTACTATCTGAGGCTAAACCAGACCGTTCACAACCTTGGCTTCCTAACTGTCCTGAAATGAACTTCCAATCACATATACACACCATCACCAAGGCTGCCTACTTCCACCTTCGAAACATGCCCCATCTTCAACCATGCCTCAGGTGAACTCCAAGGAAGTGAGGGTGGCAGTAGAGAACTGGGGTATTGCAAATATTGGACATCCGTTTAAAAAAGGGGAGTGGGATAAACTTGACAACTGCAGATCAGATGCCTAATGTTGGTGATGGGGAAAATAAGAGACAATAAACCAGGTCAGAATTAATCAGTATTTGGAAAAGAACGGGCTAATAAATGAAACACACCATATCTTTGTTGAAGACAAATTGTGTTTGACTAATTTGATCGAGTTCTTTGAAGTAATCGAGAGGGTTGATGATGGTACTGCAGTTAATGTTGCATATACATCAAATGCCTTTTAAAAGCCCAAAGTACCATATAATAGACTTAACAGCAAAATTAAAACCCATGGAATTAAAAGGGGTAGTGACAGCATGAATACAAAATTGGCTAGGGTCAGTGTTCCCCACAAGGTGTGCGCATGCATAGTTGTGCACCCACCTACAAGGTACTGCAGAGACTGGTCACGGTTGTCCTGTTTAAGATAATTTGTATGTGCAAAAAAATTCAAAGGCACTACACATTGAAACAAATAGGTCACACTAAGGAACAGAAGAACAAAGAGCAGTATTGAATGATAAAAACAAAATACTGCGGATGCTAGAAACATGAAATAAAAATAGAAACTGCTGGAAAAACTCAACAGATCTGGTGGCATCTGTGGAGAGAGAAATAGTGTCAACATTGAGTCCTTATGACTCTTCTTCAGAGCTAAAGAAAAGTAGAAATGCGATGGATTTTATAATGTTTAAGAAGGGGTGGCGTGAGATAGAAGGCAAGGGATAGGTGACAGCTAAGGAGTGAGTAACAAAGATGTCATGGACAAAAGACAAAGGGAGTGTTAATGATAGTAGTAAAAAGTAAAGAAGATGCTGATAGTGGCATAAAGGTAAAATAACAGAAGGTGTTAATAGCAGAACCAGGGTCAGCGCTCTGAAAAGCAAAACATAAAGTGACAGATGACTCTGTGGGGAGTGCGGGGAAAAAGGGGGCTGTTCAGGGAAAAAGGATAAATAAAATGAATAAATAAATGCATAAAATTTATAACTAAAATAAATAAAAATTGGAGGTCAAAAAAGGGGTCAAGAGGGGGGAGACAGTTCATGGTCTGAAGTTGTTCAACTCAATGTTATGTCCAGAAGGCTGTAAGGTGCCCAAATCAGAAGATGAGGTGCTGTTCCTCCAGTTTGCACTGGGCTTCACAGGAACAGACATGCGAGCATGGAGGGCAGAATGGTGTGTTGAATTGGCAAAGGACAGGAAGGTCAGGGTCATGCTTGCAGACTAAGCAAAGGTGTTCTGAAAAGTGGTCACCCAGTCTGTATTTAGACTCCCCAAGGTAGAGGAGACTGCATTGGGAGCAGCGAAAACAGTGGTGTTAAATGGTTATTTTTCAATCTGGAGGGAAGTGGTGTTCCCCATCAGTCAATATTTTAGGACTAGTGCTCTTTTTGATATATATTAGTGACCTGAAAATGGGCATAGAGGCCATAATTTTCAAAGTTCCCAGGCGACACAAAACTCAAATGTAATAATGACAGGATAGCAACACACTAGTAGGGCATAGACAAGAAGGACACATACACGGCAGATAAAATTTAATGTAGAAAAGTGTGAAGGGATTCATTTTAGAAAGAATAATGAGGAGAGGCAACATGAACTAAATGATATAATTTTTAAAGGGGATCAGGAACAGGGAAACCTGGAGGTATATATACACTCCCTTTGAAGATGGCAGGATAAGCTAAGAAGGTTGTTAAAAAGGCATATGAATCTTTGGCAAAAACAGAATTACCTGGAAAAACTCAACAGGTCTGGCAGCATCGGCGGAGAAGAAAAGAGTTGACGTTTCGAGTCCTCATGACCCTTCGACAGAACTTGAGTTCGAGTCCAGGAAAGCGCTGAAATATAAGCTGGTTTAAGGTGTGTGTGTGGGGGGCAGAGAGATAGAGAGACAGAGAGGTGGAGGGGGGGGTGTGGTTGTAGGGACAAACAAGCAGTGATAGAAGCAGATCATCAAAAGATGTCAACGACAATAGTACAATAGAACACATAGGTGTTAAAGTTAAAGTTGGTGATATTATCTAAACAAATGTGCTAATTAAGAATGGATGGTAGGGCACTCAAGGTATAGCTCTAGTGGGGTTTTTTTTTTAATGGAAATAGGTGGGAAAAGGAAAATCTTTATAATTTATTGGAAAAAAAAGGAAGGGGGAAACAGAAAGGGGGTGGGGATGGGGGAGGGAGCTCATGACCTAAAGTTGTTGAATTCAATATTCAGTCCGGAAGGCTGTAAAGTCCCTAGTCGGAAGATGAGGTGTTGTTCCTCCAGTTTGCTTTGTTAACAGTGGAATGGAATACAAAACCAAGGAAGTTATGCTAAAGTTTTGTAAAATACCTGCTGGGCTCAGCTTTCCTAAAAGCCACACTTTAGTAAAGATGTCAAGGTCTCAGAAAGGGTGTAGAAAGTCCTGGAAAATGTTCACAATTTGACCAATAAGTAAAAAGTTACATTCATGCCAGAGAATCTAACCATTGCTCCTTGACGTTCAACGGCATTACCATCACTAAATTCCCCACCAGCAACATCCTGGGGATTACCACTGACCAGAGACTTAACTAGACTGAGCATACAAATGTAAGAATAAGTCAGAGGCTGGGAACATTGCAGCAAGTAACTCCCCAAAGTCTATCCACCATCTACAAGGTACAAGAGGTGTGATGCAATACTCTCCACTTGCCTAGATGAATGCGGCTCCAACAACATGAAGCTCAATACCAACCAGAACAAAGCAGCCCACTTTATTGGCACTTCATTAACTACCCTAGCATTCACTTCCTCCATCACTGGCAGAAGCGTGAACCATCTACAAGATGCATTGCAGATACTTGCCAAGCTTTCTTCAATTGCACCTTCAAAACCCTGCAACTTCTACCACCTAGAATGACAAGGGCAGCAGGTACAAGGGAACACCACCACCTGCAAGGTCTTCTCCAAGCTAGACACCATCCTACTTGGAACTATATTGTCTTTTCTCCACTATCACTGGGTCAAAATCCTGGAACTCCTTAACAGCAGTGTGGTGTGCCCACACCACATGAACTGCAGTTTTTCAAGAGGGCTGCTCACCATCACCTTCTCAAGGGAATTAGGGAAGGGCAATAAATGCTCGCCCTGCCAGCATCACTTGCATCGCGTGAAAGAATATTTTAAAAATTAGTAGAATGTGTTATGACCATAGCAGGTGTTAATTGTTGAGCGAGCCAAATCCCAGAGGGAAACTTGGCTTACGGGACATACTCTTTTTTTTCTATATTCTGAAAACAAGAAGAAAATGTACTGATCTCAGCAGCAAGAAGTCCAGGTCCAGTATCACTTTTGGGGTTTTAAAAATTAAAAGTAAAAGCTTTATTAACAAGAGGAAAAGAAAACTTAGGCACACAAGATTACAGTTACACAGTTAAAATTAAGTTTTACAAAACATTCCTCCAAAACACCCCCTACTTGGTCAGCCTCACATGTAAACACCTTCCAGGCAACACTCCCTTATAGATAAAAGCAAAATACTGCAGATGCTGGAAATATGAAATAAAAACAGAAAATGCTGGAAATATGAAATACAAACAGAGAATGCTGAAAATATGAAATACAAACAGAGAATGCTGAAAATATGAAATACAAACAGAGAATGCTGAAAATATGAAATAAAAACAGAAAATGCTGGAAAACCTCAGCAGGTCTGACAGTATCTCTGGAGAGAGAAACAGTTAACATTTTGAGTCTGCACTACTCTTCTGAAGAAGTCGTGCAGACTTGAAACATTAACTGTTTCTCTCTCCACAAATGCTGTCAGACCTGCTGAGTTTTTCCAGCATTTTCTGTTTTTACTCCCTTATAGATGTTTAACTATAAAAATCCAGTAATATTACCCAAGGCAAACTGCTGAAGCTTTAATAAAAGCATACCATAAGACCTCTCAAACTCTCTTCCATTCTGCTGTGGAAATCCAAGATTTCAAAACAAGACTACTCTTTGCAGCCCAAGACATTTCTGGTTTGACTGGATGGCTGATTCAAACTGCATCTTCTCCTAGCCTAGAGCTGTCTCCAGGAGAGCTTCATCACATAGCGAACAAGCAACAGCCAAACCCCAAATTCTCCAGTAACTCTGAAATACCTTTCATCTCAGGTTTCATTTTTCTCACACCTCTTTGAGAAGCCCATGGCCCTATATAATGACTTCATCATCACTACCCTTCATTGGTTAGCTTTGTCTTCTAGAATGTCGCTGAGAAACTGCAAGTGGTATGAGTACATTACCATTAAATCGTTATTAAATCATTACCAGGGCATCACTGCAGGAGTTCCTCAGAGTAATGTCCTAGGCCCAGCCATCTTCAGCTGCTTCATCAATGACCTTCCTTTCATCAGAAGGTCTGAAGTGGGGACATTCGTTAATGATTGCACAATGTTCAGCACCATTTGTGACTCCTCGGATACTGAAGCAGTCCATGTCCAAAGGCAGCAAAGACCTGGACAATATCCAGGTTTAAATACAAAGAACTGTGGATGCTGGAAATCCAAAACAAAAACAGAATTACCTGGAAAAACTCAGCAGGTCTGGCAGCATCGGCGGAGAAGAAAAGAGTTGACGTTTTGAGTCCTCATGACCCTTCCACAGAACTGAGCGAATATAAGGAGAGGGGTGAAATATAAGCTGGTTTAAGGTGGGTGGGTGGAGGGGGGGGGGAAAGAGAGAGAGAGAGAGAGCGCGAGCGAGCAAGAGAGAGAGAAGTTGGGGGGTGGTGTGGTTGTAGGGACAAGCAAGCAGTGAAAGGAGCAGATAAGCAAAAGATGTCACAGACAAAAGAACAAAAGAATACAGAGGTGTTGAAGGTAGTGATATTATCTAAACGAATGTGCTAATTAAGGATGGATGGTAGAGCACTCAAGGTACAGCTCTAGTGGGGGCGGGGTGGAAAGACTAGCAGGGCATAAAAGATTTAAAAATAATGGAAATAGGTGGGAAAAGAAAAATCTATATAAGTTATTGGAAAAAAACAAAAGGAAGGGGGAAGAAACAGAAAGGGGATGGGGATGGAGGAGGGAGTTCAAGATTTAAAGTTGTTGAATTCAATATTCAGTCCGGAAGGCTGTAAAGTGCCTAGTCGGAAGATGAGGTGCTGTTCCTCCAGTTTGCACTTTACAGCCTTCCGGACTGAATATTGAATTCAACAACTTTAGATCTTGAACTCCCTCCTCCATCCCCACCCCCTTTCTGTTTCTTCCCCCTTCCTTTTGTTTTTTCCAATAATTTATATAGATTTTTCTTTTCTCACCTATTTCCATTATTTTTAAATCTTTTATGCCCCGCTAGTCTTTCCACCCCGCCCCCACTAGAGCTGTACTTTGAGTGCCCTACCATCCATTCTTAATTAGCACATTCGTTTAGATAATATCACTACCTTCAAAATCTCTGTGTTCTTTTGTCTGTGACATCTTTTGCTTATCTACTCCTATCACTGCTTGCTTGTCCCTACAACCACACCACCGCACCCACCTTAAACCAGCTTATATTTCACCCCTCTCCTTATATTCACTCAGTTCTGTGGAAGGGTCATGAGGACTCGAGACGTCAACTCTTTTCTTCTCCACCGATGCTGCCAGACCTGCTGAGTTTTCTGTTTTTGTTTTGAATATCCAGGCTTGGGCTGACGAGTGGCAAGTAATATTCGTGCCACACAAGTGTCAGGCAATTACCATCTCCAACAAGAGAGAATCTAACAATCGCCTCTTGACATTCAATGGCATTACCATCACTGAATCCCCCATTATCAACATCCTGGGGGTAACCATTGACCAGAAACTGAATTTGACTAGCCATGTAAATACTGTGGCTACAAGAGCAGGTCAGAAGCTAGGAATCCTGTGACGAGTAACACACCTCCTGACTCCCTAAAGCCTGTCCACCATCTACAAGGCACAAGTCAGAAGTGTGATGAAATACTCCCGACTTGCCTGGATGAGTGCAGCTCCTACAACACTGAAGAAGCTAGACATCGTCCAGGACAAAGCAGCCCGCTTGATTGGCACCACATCCACTAACATTCACTCCAGGAATTCACCAAGGCTCCTTAGGCAGCACCTTCCAACCCACGACCACTACCATCTAGAAGGATAAGGGCAGCAGAAAGATGGGAACACCAGCACCTGGAAGTTCTCCTCCAAGTCACTCACCACCCTGACTTGGAAATATATTGCTGTTCCTTCACTGTCACTGGCTCAAAATCCTAGAACTCCCTCCATACAGCACTGTAGGTGTACCTACACCACATGGACTGCAGTGGTTCAAGAAGGCAGCTCACCACCTCCTTCTCAAAGGCAATAAATGCTGGCCCAGCCAGCGAGGCCTACATCCCATGAATGAATAATAAAAAAAACAGTGCACGACACGGCAATGACATAAACTCTTATCACTTTCTTAGCCATTCAAAATTAACATTCTAGTCACACTCCAGCCACCGAAATATTATGAATGTGGTACTGCTATTCTCCAGAAACAGATCATCCTGCTCCAACCTGTAACACTTAATAATTGTTAGCTATACATTCTCAGTAATCAGGAAAAGGTGTTATATATCTTACATTATCACCACAAAAAAGACTTGCACTCATATAGCACCTTTCACAACCTCAGGACGTCCTGAAGCATTTTACAATCAATTAAGTATTTTCTTTCCAAGTGTAGGCTGCCGATTTGCACACAGCACCCACCCACGAGTTGCAATGTGATAATGACCAGATGATCTGTTTTCGTGGTGTTGATTGAGGGATGAATATTGGCTAGGACACCAGGTTTAACTTCTCTGCTCCTCAAAATAGTGGCTTGGATCTTGTACATTCACCTGAGAGGGTAGACAGGGCATTGGTTTAAAGTTCCATTTGAAAGATGACACCTCCAGCAGTGTACTCCCTTAGCACTACAATAAAGTTTCAACCTAGTTATTTGTGAAGTCCTGGAGTGGGACTAAAACCCATGACCTTCTGACTCAGGCAACTGAGCTAGAGCTGACAGTTCCTGGAAAACTCACAGCATCAACCGATCACAGAACTACTGCACAAGATTCACTTTTTAAACAAAAACAAACTTTGTTGTATATAAGAATTAAACAAAGCAAACACTATTAACAAGACGCTATAGTTTATAACCACATATACCATCAACTAAGTTTTACTTTTTGCTTCACAACCCCCCTCCCCACCAAGAATTCCCTTATATGTTACAATAATCTTAAAGGTGCATTCACTTCCCTAGAGACCAACCCAAAGGTATGCCACCAACCCTCTGGAATTCGGTTTAATTCTCTTCAGTGTTCCAGCTATCCTCCAAGGCAAGATTCTATGAGGGGTCTTCCATTAGCTTTTTGGCTACGTGATCCTCTATCTTTTCTTTACAGGCCCTGGGACTGTGGATGCCTCAGCTCTTTATTCACAATATCGGCAGATATTCAACAGCCTTCACACAGCTTTCCAAGCTAACTCTGTTGACTGCTTTCTGCCACAAGGCTCTGCGAGGACAACTGTTGATTTCTTCCACTCGCTGCAAACTAGAGCGATATTTTCCAGCTGCTTATCCCTCACAATGTCCAAACTGAGATTGAGCCCCACCTGCTTTCCACACGGTGAATGAAGAAGTTAGTATTTTCTCTACTTAATGGGCTGGTCAAAGTATCATCTACTGTGGGGCTCCCTTAATCTGCAAGGTGCAGTCTGCATCACAGCAAAGCTGCAACTGCCTCTGTCTGTGCCCCAAGTTGAACTGTTTGTCTCTGTCAGCAAACACATTCACATTAATTAAACAAAAGAACCTTCTAACCAAGGCACTGCCCTGAATCGCTATCACTATGGCCAATGTACATACTTTGGCTTAGTTCAAAGACAATTGCAAATTCATTACTTTACCTTCAATACAACTCTTAGGTTCTGCAACCCATATGAATAATTTCTACCTCTAATGGAGTTTATTGACACTCTTTCTCAAAATTTCTAACTTATAGCTTATTTTATGGAGATAACGATAGGCTTTACCACAAGGTCCAGAAACGGGTCACACATTGTTTTAAGTATTTTTTTTCACCATCAACTCTGACCTTAAAAAATAACCTGCGTTTAATTTACAAGTATAATAAAATCCAAGCTTTTTTAATTGCATTTACTTCAGGGTTGTTACCAGTTTCTCAATCAAGATTTTCCATTTAACACTTTACTTGCTAAAACTAAAAGTTATATTCTTAAACATATAAACCATGAATCAGCTTTTCACAACACTGTGCAGTCCAACTCTCAAGTCTCACCCTGTAGCACTTATTTCATTTATCTCTGTGATGTGATGTGCACCTAGGGCTAATGGGAGAGTTGGCTGATTACCCCTTTCAATGACTCCCCATTGGTCAACTGGATATCTACCTTCATACTTCAGCATTGAGTTCCTGATTGAGACTGAAACATGCTAAGCTCAATCAACTAGGATGCTGGTCAACCAGACTTTCAAATTGTCTAGTTAAACTTCCAGAAAATAATTATCAACTCATGCACTCTAACATTAAGCAAGACATTCTCTTACACTAATCACAATTCTTATACATCTTTCATTTCTACCAGTCCTAGAAGGCCCGTCTTCAGTTACTGTAGCATTTCAAATTTACAACCTTTTTTTTTAAACCTGAAATCAAAATCAGTGAAAAAAATAAAAAAGGCTTGCATTTAAATAGCACTTTTCACAACCACGGGATATCTCAAAGCGCTTTACAGCAATGAAGTACTTTTTGAAATGTAGTCACTGTTGTAATGTAGGAAACGTGGCAGTCAATATGCACACAGCAAACTCCTAAAAATAGCAAATGTGATAATCTTTATATTCCGCAGTTGAGGTTACCACTGGACAATCCCGATCTCAGGGTGGGACCCAGCTTGATAGGTACTGACTTTTATTTGTTTGTTTAGATACGTGGAGCGGGGCTATTGAACAGAGTCACCAGAGTCAAATAACGAACTTTTAACAAAAGCATAAAACATTTATTAAACAAGAAAAGATGAAATGTATTACAATACTTCTTCACCCACAACTATACCCTTACAGATATATACAGATTTGAATGGGTAGCACAATTTACAAAAACTATCTTATGCTCTAGTGTTCACAGTAAGTACACAGTCCATGTAAACCAATTGGTGACGTGTAGTCAGGCACACCACACTCTGAAACCAAGTAACAGATGCCACCTCAAAAAGATATGATTCTCTCCTCAACTCCCCCAGACGCCTGTCACATTGTGAGCCAATCAGCCTCACTGAACTCCATCTTTCACACGCTTTGGAATCTTCTTCCAAACCAGTACTTTCTTTCAGACGCCTTCTGCAAGGGTTCACACCTCCAGGGTTTGAACTCTCCTTCCGATGTTCCTCTCCCCGGGTCACCACATGTATTCAAGCTTTCTTCCACGCACTCTCTCACCGACTCAGCTATCATCAGTACACCACTGCTCCACATGCCCATAGCAAATATTACAGGCCTCCAGTTCTCTGCTTGGACCCTTTGGCCTCTTGCAAGCTGTTTTCTTTTAAGCTTGAAGCCTTTCTCTGCCCCTCACTTTTAACTTCACTTAACAGGACCTTTTCCAGCTTCCTGTCCTTCCTTTGGCTAGAATGTCTGCTTGGGACTTTTTCCTGTTCCACTCCCCTGGACTTTGTCCCCTGGACTTTGGGATCTTTTCTTTAGCTTGGGACTGGCTGTGTCCCCTTTGCTCCAGTCTCTCCAGGCAGCTACTTTCAAAACCAACTGAACTCAAACAACTTCCAAATCAAACTGCTGTTTCTAGTTTATTGTGTGTGTGTCTGTGGGAGGGAACTGCCTCTCTGGACCCCTGCTGCTAAACAACAGCCCAGTTTCCCTACTCTTGTTTGTTTAACTTAGCTGCAACAGTCATAAAACTTCTGTTAGAAAAGAAGGCACCTTTTAAAGTTAAACTAAAACTCAATTTGACTTTTTCTTAACACAGATACAGACATACAAATTAAACTTAAACATTAAAGTTAAAACTCATTCCAACACCTAAAAATACAACTTACTTAAACTATCCCTATTTCCTAACATAATGACCAGTTACTTTTTTTGTGATGTTGATTTGGCCAGATATCAGTGATAACTCAGATAAAAACAAAAAACTGCGGATGCTGGAAATCCAAAACAAAAACAGAATTACCTGGAAAAACTCAGCAGGTCTGGCAGCATCGGCGGAGAAGAAAAGAGTTGACGTTTCGAGTCCTCATGACCCTTCAACAGAACTGATCTTTCTTTAAAGGAGAGGGAAATATAAGCTGGTTTAAGGTTGGGGGGGGGTGGGGAAGAAGTGAAGGGGGATGGTGTTAGGATAGGAGCAGATCTTTTGTCACAGACAAAAGAACAAAAGAACACAGGTGTTGAAGTTGGTGATAATATCTAAACGAATGTGCTAATTAACAATGGATGGTAGGGCACTCAAGGTATAGCTCTAGTGGGGTTGGGGGAGCATAAAAGATTTAAAAATAATGGAAATAGGTGAGAAAAGAAAAATCTATATAAATTATTGGAAAAGGAAAAAAAAACAAAAGGAAGGGGGAAGAATCAGAAAGGGTGTGGGGATGGAGGAGGGAGCTCAAGACCTAAAGTTGTTGAATTCAATATTCAGTCCGGAAGGCTGTAAAGTGCCTAGGCGGAAGATGAGGTGCTGTTCCTCCAGTTTGCGTTGGAACAATGCAGCAGGCCAAGGACAGACATGTGGGCAAGAGAGCAGGGTGGAGTGTTAAAATGGCAAGCGACAGGGAGGTTTGGGTCATTCTTGCGGACAGACCGCAGGTGTTCTGCAAAGCGGTCGCCCGGTTTACGTTTGGTCTCTCCAATGTAGAGGAGACCGCATTGGGAGCAATGAATACAGTAGACTAAGTTGGGGGAAATGCAAGTGAAATGCTGCTTCACTTGAAAGGAGTGTTTGGGCCCTTGGACGGTGAGGAGAGAGGAAGTGAAGGGGCAGGTGTTACATCTTTTGCGTGGGCATGGGGAGGTGCCATAGGTGGGGGTTGAGGAGTAGGGGATGTTGGAGGAGTGGACCAGGGTGTCCCGGAGGGAACGACCCCTACAGAATGCCAACAAGGGGGAGTGAAGGGAAGATGTGTTTGGTGGTGGCATCATGCTGGAGTTGGCGGAAATGGCGGAGGATCATCCTTTGAATGTGGAGGCTGGTGGGGTGATAAGTGAGGACAAGGGGGACCCTATCATGTTTCTGGGAGGGAGGAGAAGGCGTGAGGGCGGATGCGCGGGAGATGGGCCAGACATGGTTGAGGGCCCTGTCAACGACCGTGGGTGGAAAACCTTTGTTAAGGAAGAAGGAGGACATGTCAGAGGAACTGTTTTTGAAGGTAGCATCATTGGAACAGATGCAACGGAGGCGAATGAACTGAGAGAATGGGATGGAGTCCTTACAGGAAATGGGGTGTGAGGAGCTGTAGTCGAGGTAGCTGTGGGAGTCAGTGATAACTCCCTTGTTATCATTCGAAATTGTGCCATGCGGTCTCTTACATCCACCTGCACAGGTAGATGAGACCGTGGTTTAATGTTTCATCCGAAATACGGCACCTCAGACAGTGCAGCAATCCCTCAGTAACGCAATGGAGTTTAAGTGTGGATTTTTGGGCTCAAATCCTGGAGTAGGGCTTGAGCCCAGAATCTGGGACTCAAAGCAAGAGTACTACCAACTACCATGGCTAACAAAGTGAAAAACAAAACCTAATTTCACAATACATTGGACCTAACTCAAGAAAATAAAGCCATTGCCGTCCTAAAACATAATACCAATTTTTCAGTGCTTATTTCTCTCTGCCAACTATGATGGTTTTTTAAATTATTTAAATGCACTGAAAAATCAGTGTACTTTTGTTCTTCCTTAAAAATTTGGATCAAAATAAGATTTAATCGTTATTTGGTACAAAATGATGAACTAAGTCAAGTGGACCATTGCCCACTGATCTCAGGTATTGGGGCTCATTGCCCATTTGAAGGCATGTGGATAGAGATCTCCTTTTGAATTTGCAACATTTTTTTTTATTTCCCTGGAATTACCTCTCTGTGAAAGGCAGGAAAACTCTTCATCATGCTTGTAGGTTCATTGTAATCATTGTCATTGGTTTTCTCCAGGTTCCTACCTCTGCTGCTCATCCTGGGCTACATAGCTTTTCTTTAGTCTTGTGACTTACAACACTTCCACATACTAGCATTGAACCCTCTAGTCCCTTATTATTAATTCAGCTTTCTGGTAACATTACCTTTCCTCTGTTGTTAGACAACCCAATTCTACCTTTCATTAGAAGATTACGTTTATATTTGTTGTTTCAATCCGAGAAATTTTAATAGCTTATTTGGTCTGTGACTGAAATTTATCCCACTTTAGCTGTCACCAATTGTTGCTTTGTTCTTTCAACACCTGTGTTTGGGCAAGACAATAGATTCCAGCCACTGGCTGGGCCAGCATTTATTGCCCATTCCTAATTGCCCTTGAGAAGGTGGTGTGCTGCCTTCTTGAACCGCTGCAGTCCATATATTGTCACAATACCCACAGTGCTGTTAGGAAGGGAGTTCCAGGATTTTGACCCAGCGACAGTGAAGGAACAGCGTTTTAGTTCCAAGTCAGGATGGCGTGTGACTTGGAAGGGAATTTATATAGCACCTGTAATATAACAAAATGTCCCAAGGAGTTTCATTAGGGCAAAATTTGACAATAAACCACAGAATGCGATTTTAGAACAGATGGCCAAAGTTTCAAAAAGGTAGGTTTTAAGATACATCTTAAAATCAGGAAAGGTAGAGAAGCAGGAAAGTTTAAGGAGGGAGTTCCAGAGTTTAGGGCCTTGGTAACTGAAGATACGGCCATCAATGGTGGAATGATTAAAATCAGGGATATGCTCAAGATGCCAAAATTAGAGCAGTACAGAAATCTCAGCAAGCTAGGGAGCTGGAGGAGATCATAGATTGGGAGGGCAAGTCCATGGAAGAATTTGAAAACAAGAATGAGAATTTTAAAATCTAGACATTATTTAACCTTGATCCAATTTAGGTCAGCCGAGGAGAGGAATGACAGGTGGACGGAATTTGGTATGAAATAGGGCACGGGCAGAGGTTTGGATGACCACAAGTTTACAACGGGTAGAATATGGGATGCCAGCCAGGGATGCATTAAAATAGTTAGGTCTAGAGGGTTTCAGCAGCAGATAACCTGAGGCAACAGCAGAATGGGGTGATATTAGAGGTGGAAAAAGCTGATCTTAGCACGGTTGGAAGCACACGTCAGGGTCAAATATGACATCACGGTTGTGAACAGGCTGTTCAGCCTCAGACATTTGCCAGGGAGGGGGATGGAATTGGGGACCAGGAATCAGACAATGGCTTTGGTCTTCCCAATATTTAGTTGGAAGAATTGTTTACTAATCCAGTACTGCGTGTCAGGCAAGCAGTCTGACAATTTAGAGACAGTGGTGGGGTTGAGAGATGTACTGTTGATGTAAGGCTAGGTGTTGTCAGCATACATGTGGAAACTGATGCTACATTTTCAGATGATACCAAGGGGGCTTCATGTCATTAAAAAATATCAGGGGACCAAGAATAGATCCTTTGGGGATAACAGGGGTAAAAGTGCAGGATGGAAAGAGAAGACAAGTCTCATCTGAACCAAAACATGCATTATTGAACTCTACTGATTTGGCGAAATTGTCTAAGTCTGAGGTTGGCATGCTGAAACTGTACAGTACTCTGATCAAGGTTCAGTTCTGACATCAACAATAACAAAATGAAAAGAAAGCCACAAGATTGAACATTAACTTAAAAGAAAATATTCATCTCTTATTTTCAAAGGAGACAAATAAGAGGGAATATGAACAAGTTAATCCTAAGGGCTATTTCAAGATATATCACAAACGCAATGCAAAAGGTCAAAGGTACAAACTAATAAAAGCTTGAGGATTGATATAAGGAAGAGCATCCATAAACAAAGCATTAATAACCACCCAGAAACAAGCATTGTAAAGGGAAAAGCCCTGCAGGCACTGAAGTCACAATTTGTTACCACAATAAAGCTATCATACATTTGTTATGAGAAAATAAACTAGCTTTGCCCAACAGATTCCCACAGCTATCTTGGTTTCAATTTTAGAATCTAGTTGTTTCAGATGTCTGCCCTGAGTTCTCCTTTGTGAAAGGACTCTGCAGTTGAAATTGAAAGATGACAATGTTGGAATGTTACTGCCCATTGCCTTTGGTGTGAACTCCTTCAAAACCCAAGCCAACTTGCTCGTGTAGCATTTGTACCAAAAACAGTGTCAGTAATATCTGCTCAATCCTTGGGTTTAATCTACCATCCATCTACAACAGCTCTTTAAATTCCATCAAAGCCAAGTGGGGCCTTGACACTGTCGTCCTTCAATCACAAAAGCCCAATAACGAAATTTCGCCCCAAAATAAATAGCGGCTGAAGTGAGTCAGCAACTTTTGAGCTGGGGGCGAAGGGCGGGGGGAACCTCCGTCCAGTCTGGGCCTCGACCAGCGGCAGCAGCCTGGCCGCTCGGGGGGGCCATGTAATGAGGTGCAGCTCAGCGCTCGAGCCAGCCACACGACCCAGGAGCCGTTATCTCCTTCCTGCTGAGTTACATTTCCACTCACCGCTTCACCACCCCGGTTTTGATTTTTATCTGTCGAGTTCTGGGATCCGCCATGCTTGTGTTCCTAGAGGAAACGGTGCAAAATGTAACCGGAAATCGCGCGCCTCACATTCAACTGTCGCCACCGGGAGAGAGCGGCGCGCATGCGCGCATAGTGCTCTCGACCACCTAGCTCCAGGTGCCATCAACATTCTACAATGTTATAAAAACAAAAAACTGCGGATGCTGGAAATCCAAAACAAAAGCAGAATTACCTGGAAAAACTCAGCAGGTCTGGCAGCATCGGCGGGGAAGAAAAGAGTTGACGTTTCGAGTCCTCATGACCCTTCCATAGAACTGATTTTTCTTTACAAGGAGAGGGAAATATAAGCTGGTTTGGGGGGGGAGGGGGGGTGGAGAAGTGGAGTGAGGGGGGTATTGTTGTAGGGACAAGCAAGCAGTGATAGGAGCAGATCATCAAAAGATGTCACAAAAGAACACAAGTGTTGAAATTGGTGATATTATCTAAACGAATGTGCTAATTAAGAATGGATGATAGGGCACTCAAGGTACAGCTCTAGTGGGGGTGGGGGAGCATAAAAGATTTAAAAATAATGGAAATAGGTGGGAAAAGAAAAATCTATATAAATTATTGGGAAAAAATACAAAAGGAAGGGGGAAGAAACAGAAAGGGGGTGGGGATGGAGGAGGGAGCTCAAGACCTAAAGTTGTTGAATTCAGTATTCAGTCCGGAAGGCTGTAAAGTGCCTAGGCGGAAGATGAGGTGCTGTTCCTCCAGTTTGCGTTGGGCTTCACTGGAACAATGCAGCAGGCCAAGGATAGACATGGGCAAGAGAACAGGGTGGAGTGTTAAAATGGCAAGCGACAGGGAGGTTTGGGTCAGTCTTGCGGACAGACCGCAGGTGTTCTGCAAAGCGGTCGCCCGGTTTACGTTTGGTCTCTCCAATGTAGAGGAGACCGCATTGGGAGCAATGAATACAGTAGACTAAGTTGGGGGAAATGCAAGTGAAATGCTGCTTCACTTGAAAGGAGTGTTTGGGCCCTTGAACGGTGAGGAAAGAGGAAGTGAAGGGGCATGGGGAGGTGCCATAGGTGGGGGTTGCGGAGTAGGGGGTGATGGAGGAATGGACCAGGGTGTCCCGGAGGGAACGATCCCTACGGAATGCCAACAGGGGGGCTGAAGGGAAGATGTGTTTGGTGGTGGCATCATGCTGGAGTTGGCGGAAATGGCGGAGGATGATCCTTTGAATGTGGAGGCTGGTGGGGTGATGAGTGAGGACAAGGGGGACCCTATCATGTTTCTGGGAGAGGGCAGAAGGCGTGAGGGTGGATGCGCGGGAGATGGGCCGGACACAGTTGAGGGCCCTGTCAACGACCATGGGTGGAAAACCTTTGTTAAGGAAGAAGGAGGACATGTCAGAGGAACTGTTTTTGAAGGTAGCATCATCGGAACAGATGCGACGGAGGCGAAGGAACTGAGAGAATGGGATAGAGTCCTTACAGGAAGCGGGGTGTGAGGAGCTGTAGTTGAGGTAGCTGTGGGAGTCGGTAGGCTTGTAATGGATATTGGTGGGCAGTCTATCACCAGAGATTGAGACAGAGAAGTCAAGGAAGGGAAGGGAAGTGTCAGAGATGGACCACGAGAAAATGATGGAGGGGTGGAGATTGGAAGCCAAATTGATAAATTTTTCCAAGTCCCAACGAGAGCATGAAGCAGCACCAAAGTAATCATCGATGTACCGGAGAAAGAGTTGTGGAAGGGGGCTAGAGTAGGACTGGAACAAGGAATGTTCCACATACCCCATAAAGAGACAGGCATAGCTGGGGCCCATGCGGGTACCCATAGCCACACCTTTTATTTGGAGGAAGTGAGAGGAGTTGAAGGAGAAATTGTTCAGTGTGAGAACAAGTTCAGCCAGACGCAGGAGAGTAGTGGTGGATAGGGATTGTTCGGGCCTCTGTTCGACGAAGAAGCTAAGGGCCCTCAGACCATCCTGGTGGGGGATGGAGGTGTGGAGGGATTGGACGTCCATGGTGAAGAGGAAGCGGTTGGGGCCAGGGAACTGGAAATTGTTGATGTGACGAAAGGTGTCAGAGGAATCACGGATGTAGGTGGGAAGGGACTGGACAAGGGGAGAGAGAAGGGAGTCAAGATAACGAGAAATTAGTTCCGTGGGGCAGGAGCAAGCTGACACAATCAGTCTACCAGGACAGTTCTGTTTGTGGATTTTGGGTAGGAGGTGGAAGCGGGCCGTCCGAGGTTGGGCGACTAGCAGGTTGGAAGCTGTGGAAGGAAGATCCCCAGAGGAGATGAGGTCAGTGACAGTCCTGGAAACAATGGCTTGATGTTCAGTGGTGGGGTCATGGTCCAGGGAGAGGTAGGAGGAAGTGTCTGCGAGTTGACGCTCAGCCTCCGCGAGGTAGAGGTCAGTGCTCCCCCACCCCCACTAGAGCTATACCTTGAGTGCCCTACCATCCATTCTTAATTAGCACATTCATTTAGATTATATCACCAAATTCAACACTTCTGTGTTCTTTTGTCTGTGACATCTTTTGATGATCTGCTCCTATCACTGCTTGTTTGTCCCTACAACAACACCCCCCTCCATTCCCCCCCCCCCACCACCTTAAACCAGCTTATATTTCCCTCTCCTTGTAAAGAAAAATCAGTTCTGTTGAAGGGTCATGAGGACTCGAAACGTCAACTCTTTTCTTCTCCGCCGATGCTGCCAGACCTGCTGAGTTTTTCCAGGTAATTCTGTTCTACAATGTTATGTCGACTCTGCACAGTGCTTCTCAAGGAGATCTTTTCAAATGGATCTGTAATCACGGACCCCAACCCTTTTAAATTAAAATAGGATATATGAAAGTGCTGCACGCAAAGAGTTTTTTAAGAACGCTTATAAGAAAATAAGCATTGAACAGGTGATGTCCACTGTTGTAGAGTGGCAAATTTGTGCTATTAATGATAGAATTGAACTGTAGACACTCCTTGGGTGGAAACATTAAGTTTATTTACAATATGCTCAGCAGCAACTACACATTTGCATTCAACTCCAACATTATCTCCACACTGACTGCTGAGGTAACCTGCACCACTCCTGTTGGTTACTACAGATCATGTGATCTTGCCAAACAAGTAGTATTCTTAAAGGAACATTGCACACTAGATAAAACCATAATTACTACATTCCTCCCCCTTTAACTCAGCTATACACATTTACAAGAACATATTTTTCAAGACAACATAATATTTATATGAGGTAAAGAATTTACAAGTTCAGCCTTTCAGGAGGTTTCCTGGTACTGTGGAATGTCACAGTTTAACAACTTCAATTTCTTTGTCAGGAACCTTCTTTCCTGCAGTTGCCTGAACATCAGCTGCTTCTGTGGGCACTTGCAGTTATATATCCTCAACTCTTACAGGAACATCACACATGTTAGTCCTGGGTCGAGTATCTACAACAGGAAACATAGACCTGGTAATGATCACTGGTGGTACAAAATCTTGGTGATTTGACTTACTCTTCCTTAAATGTTTGCAGATGATCCAGCCTTCCACCTCCATGTGGTAAAATTGAGATCCAGTCACTGCACTTAATTCACCCAGTAACCGCTTTGGTCCTTCCCCAAAGTTTTTCACATATACCAACTTTCCCATGGTAAATTTCCTCTTGCAACAATGCCAGTCATGTCTAGTTTTCTAGTGTCCCTGACTCCTTTCCACCTTCCCCTCTAAATTCAGCATTATTAAGCTCAATCTCATCCTGAGACAGTGTTTCAATGATAAGTCCACAGGTGTGACACCTGTTGTTGAGTGAGGGAAAGGCCTGAAATGAATAAGAAAGCGTGCTAGCTTGGTTGCCAAGGAATTACCAGTTAGCTTTTTCATTCCTGTGTTGAACATTTGAACCGCCCTTTTGGCCAGTCTGTTTGAGGAAGGGTGGTACGGTGCAGTTTTCACATGAGTGATACCGTTGAGACTGATAAAGCGTTGAAACTCAGCACTCTTAAATGCCATGCCGTTATCTGAAACGACTACTTCTGGTCGTCCATGAATGGCAAAACTCTGAAGTAGTTTCTCAATTGTAGCAGCCGACGTTGGTGATTTCACTTCATATACATCCAAACATTTTGAATGGGCATCAACAATGAGCAGAAACATTGTTCTCAGGAAAGGTCCAACATAGTCAATATGTAAATGCACCCAGGGTCTACATGGCCACCCCCAGTGGTGTAATGGAGCTGTCACTGGCAACTTTTGCAATTGCTGACATTGCAAACAGTGCTTTACTAAACTCTCTATTTCACCATCCAGCCCAGACCACCATAGATAACTGCGTGCTATGGTCTTCATTCGGGAAATTCCTGGATGGGCACTGTGTAGTTCAATTAAAAATGGCTCCCTCCCCTTTAGAGGAACTATCACTCCTGCTCCCCACAATAAGATGCCATCCTGGCTGGTTATTTCATGTTTTCTGTTAAAGTACAGTTTCATTTAATCGGATACGGGCTTCTGTGGCCAACTATGCAGCACTTGTTCTCGTATTTGGGATAGGACTGGGACCTGACTTGTCTAGTCTCTGATCTGTCAAGCACATACCGGCGAGGAATCTAAGAAATTTAACAGTAAAACAAGTTTCTGTAGAACTGGGATGTGTTCATCACTTTCTTGTAAAAGGCAAATGACTAAGGGCATCGGCGTTTGTGATTTGATTGCCAGGCTGTGTACGCAAGTGTATTTGTATGCTGCCAGAATTAAAGCCCTATTAGTATTTCTGTATCTTCTTTCTATGCGCCTTCTTCTTTCTAGTGCAGACTTTAATCTCGGCCTTCTTTTTGACTTCACTGTTGGTCAGACTTCTCTCAGGTGCAAGCTCAACTTTTCTGAGCTCAGTAGTTGAGTCTTCCAACGTTTCAATACCTGTCTGCTTCTTGGGAAATTCTGCGGCTTTTGCTCCCAAAGCCTCCATGGCTTCGTTTAGCTGATTCTTCAGCTCTTCCATCTCTTTATTGTGTTTGCTGCCTCCTGCAAAATTGAACATTGTTGTGTCTTCGCCAGTTTGTTCAGAGAAGGACTGAATTCTTTCTGTTTCTCTTCATACTTTTCCAGAGGTACAAATGCTGACCTGAGGGAATCTTGTAGTGCGTGAAGGTCTTTCAACAGATTTTCTTTTTCCCTTCGAAAGCTGCTCACCTTGTCTCAAACTCTGTCATAAAGCAGGGTTTCTTCAAGTTTCTTCTGCTGTACTTCCAGGTTTTGGCTTAAGACAGCCTGCATTTCTGCAGGTTGTTGAGTCCTTACACACTCCTTTTCCAAAACAGGAACACTTCCAGCTTCCTTTTGGAATCCCAGTGGCCAGTCAAGGTTGATTTCCCTTAGCCAGTTTCACTTGGGCTAAAAGGCATGGTCCTCTGCCTTTCAATACTAACACTGGTAGCTTTGCCAATTGGCTTCCATAATCGATGGTTACTACACTTATGCCTTTTACTTGAATGTCTTCACTCGTATATGTTTTTAGCTTGGCGGCCGTTTCTTCTAAACTAAATTGATGTTCACCATTATTAAAATATCTGAAGGTATGTTCCCCAATTACTGTAGCGGAAGCTCCCTTGTCCACTTCCATTCTAACAGGTTTGCCATTTATTTTCACTGTGACAAATATTGGTTCTGCTATTCCAACTTTCAGATTAAACTATGAGTAACTGTCTGAATTTGTTGTTTCAGGCTCTTCGACATTGTAGATTTCATCAGATTTCTTCTTTTGTTTACAAGCCTGCTTGAATCCTTCCTTGCATTGCCTCATCTTATGTCCATTTCTATGGTAATAGTTGTATTAAATATTTTTAAACTGCCAATTGCTAAAAGACTGATTGTTTCCACCTCTATTAAAATTATTCTTCAATTTTGCTGCTGGGTTATTTTTCTTTATTCTTTAGCTAGCGGGAGCTGATTCCTGCTTCTTGACAGAGTCTTGCTTTTTGGCGCCTTTTTCGGCTGAGGTTTCCCGCCTGATGTGGAGAACGGTGCCATTTTGCTCACCCTGTATTGCTTTTGAATTTCTTACTGTGCTTTCCATGACCAGCGCTATCTCTAGCACCTTGAAATCCAGATTCACTTCGGACAATAATCTTTTCTGAATAGTGTCCTCTTTCACACCACACACTAAACGATCTCTAAGCATGTCGTTCAGAATCGTACCAAACTCACGATGTTCCATGAGCTGCTTCAAATTTGCTACATAGCAAACATAGCATGCAATAGTCTCACCCGGGGCTCTATTTTGCGAATTAAACCTGAACCTCTGCATCGTGACTGAGGGCTTTGGTTGAAAGTGATCCTTCATGAGGTCCACCAATTCATCAAAATTCTTCGAATCTGGGGCACTGGGTGCCTTCAAACTTCAAATCAGACTGTAAGTTTTGTTCCCACAAGTACTCAAGAGGATCACTCACCTCTTCTCTTCTCCCGTAATCTCATTTGCTTGAAAAAAGAACATGAGGTGTTCTATGTATTGAGACCAATCATTTGTGGCTGGTTCAAAAGGATCAATTCTCCCAAAATGTGGCATTTTGAGATGGGACTTCAATTCTAACGGAGCTTTCTACTTACAATCACTGGGCGAAGTATAGTGCTGATTTCTTTATAACTTGCTTTCTTCTGTTCAATCCTGTTTTATCCTCATCACCAGTTTATTGTAGGGTGGCCAACTTGTGCTGTTAATGATAGAGTTGACACTTCTTGGGGGGAAGCATTAAGTTTATTTACAATATGCTCAGCAGCAACTACACATATGCTTTCAACTCCAACTCTATCTCTACACTGACTGCTGAGGTAGCCCATGCTATTCTCCTGTTAGTTAGTACAGATCATGTGATCTTGGATAACAAGTATTATTCTTAAAAGTACATTACATGCTAAAAAAAAACATAATTACTACAGCCGCATCCCCAAAAGACATTCTCTCTGGTAAGGTTGCTATCATCACAAGACCAACAGGTCACCTACACCTGTGATTCAAGGATGTCGTGACTATAATTTGACCAGGATCAGAATTGTTGCATGGGAAGTCCCCGCCACTGACCAGTGTACAGTCAGGAAGGGTGTGGAAAAAGCAGGGGACAAAAGAAATGACCAGATGGCGGAAAAAGAGAGCCCGCTGGAAGGAAAAACCATCAGTTGGCCTTGTACCAACACTACTGTTCTGTGCCAGCTGTGGAAGGGACTGCTACTCACCAATCGGCCTTTACAACCACAACTGGCAATCTTGAATACTAAAGTGACATACACCCTGGGTGCAGTCCATTGTCTCCCAAGTCAGATGGGTGGCTCTGTGTGCTCTCCCCTCCTGGGTGAGACAGCCAACCCACTCTGCGCTGCATATGTGGTGGCCACATTCCGCTCCCTCCTCCCACTTGCACTTTCACATTATTTTACTGATCCCCAGTCTCTATGGACCCCAGCTTGAGAAGCACAGCCCCACAGCACAGAAGAATGTCATTTGGTCAATGCTGATGTGCAATCCTCCACACAAGCCTCATCCTCCCACTCATCATCATCTCACCCTACCAACATCCCCTTCGATTCCTTTTTCCCCTCATGTTCATCTACCCTTAAATGCATCTATGGTATTTGCCTCAACAACTCCTTGTGATAGCATGGTCCAACATTCTTACCGCTTCTGGGGGTAAACTAACTTTTTCTGAATTCCCTATTGGATTTATAAGGTACTGTCTTACATTTAGCCTAAAGTTTTGACCTCCTCCCGATGTGGAAACACTTTCCTCGCATCATAATCTTAAAGTTGTCAATAGATTACCCTTCAGCCTTTCATTTGCTAGAGAAAACAGTCACAGCCCATTCATTCTTTCCTGATAGTCATGACCCCTTCAGTTCTGGTATCACACTTGTGAATCTTGTCTTTGCATCTTCACCAATACTTCTGTATAGTTTTTATAATATGGAGGACAGAACTGAACACAGGATACCAAGTGTGGCCTAACCAAGTTTCTGTACAAGTTTAACATAACTTCCCTGCTTCTCAATTCGATTCCTCTAGTCATGAGCCCAATGGCAGGTGACAGGCAGTAAGAGTGGGAGACAGTCTTGGTCAGCCATGTGATGGAAAGAAAGTTGGAGCCTCTATCATCACTATCCAAAGCTCCAGGCTACAAAATACTTGTAAGAGTGCATGTTGCCACAGCAATTCAGAATCCCTGAGTGATTTATAACACACCGCCACCAGACATGAACTCAGTGCTTGGTTTGCTTTGTTATAAAATGGTTACAACACAGAAGGAGGCCATTCAGCCCATCATGTCTGTGTCAGCTCTCTGCAAGAGCAAAGAGTTAAGGCCTCATTAAACTGCTTATTTACTTCCAGTGATTTGTGCACCTGTACCTCCAGATAATTTTTTCCTTTGTCTAGTTTGGATTTTATTCTCCAAGCAGTATTTTTCCTACTGAAATGCTCAATCCCACATTTATCTACATAGAAATTAATTTGCCAATTAAACACCCATTCTGAAAACTTATTGAGGTCTTCTTGTATTTCATTGTTTTCCTCTTTTGTATTAGCTATATCCCCCAATTTGGTGTCATTCACAAATTTAGAAATTGTACTTCTGTATCCTTAGTTCAAATAATTTATGAAAATTCCTTTTGCCAGTGTGAGCAGCTACCTACATGCTAGGCAGAATTTTGAGTTCAGCAGGCAGCTGTGGTCGATGGGCCCGGGATCGGCCAGGAAACAAGCCACTGCCTGTGATCAGCCCCCAACCACGATTTCACACTGGCGGGCCAATTAAGGCCCGCCCGATGTGAAACGTGGCTCCCTACAGGTCTGGAAGGGCAGAGCGAGGGTGGGGCCTGGCAGCCGCCAGATCCAATGACGACCCAGTGGCTGGTTTAAAAACGGCACACACAGCCCCTGGAGGCTGCCAAGGAAGAACATCTGTTTTGTGTTAGCAAACTCAAGTGATTGAGTCAAATGTGGCTGGACATGGCAGGCAAGAGGGCACTCGGCCCCCTGCTTTTCGGATGAGTGCCTCACGGTACTCCTGGAGGTGGCTGCCAGAAGGGACACCCTTGTCCCCAGAGATGAAAGGAGGAGGCTACCCCACCTCACAACGAGGGCATAGGAGGTGGTTGCAGCGCTGGTTAGCTGCCATGATGTGGTGCGGCACGCATGGGTGCAGTTCCAGAAAAGGATCAATGACCTTCTGCACTCAGGAAGTATGAGTACCATGTTGGCATGGGTCAGTATGAAGTATGGACCTCAGGGGTGCTACAGTCTGAGTGCCAACAGTCAATGACACTGGAGCTGGCCAAGGGGTGCTGCTGGCTGCTTGAACTGAGTGTCTTGCTGCTTGAGGGCCACAACTCGGATGTGCCCTGCCAGGTGTTCCTCAGATGGAGTTGGCCAGGCTGCAATGGCCCTGCAGGTGGACTAATCATGGGCAAGCCATAACCAATCAGAGATGTCACATACAGGTGGAGGCCTGCCCAACCTACTGCTGCTCAGCAGGTTCGAGCAGGACATCCTTGAGCTGAAGAGTCGGCATGCTTCATGTGGAACCAGCCGTGGAGAGGCAGGGGTGTCAGACGAAGGTAAGAGCACAGTGCACGGAGGTGAGAGTTTTGGATTGTGCAACCATTCTAGTGTAGTCTCTTCATTGCTGAGAGCCTCAAACCTGGAGTCCCCATTGATCATTGAAAGACGATGCAGAACTCCATTGTCTCACCAGGATGCCTGGCATGCACAGAGATAGTGTGATGACTTTAACTAATGATATGACCTTGTTCCCCCTAGATTTTGCAGCACGCACATGCTCTCTGGACCCCGAAGGGCCACTCCTGACACTGGAGGACCACCAGGCTTCACTTGCACCTCGTCACACCCACACTCTGAACCAGGCACCAGCACAGATACCAGCTTCTCGGTGGGAATTAGATCAGCTGCTAGTATCTCGGTGCACATTGGTGAGGGCTCTTCACACTTGCTTGAGGTGCAGGCAGAGGCATATAGTACCCAGGGCACCAGCGGTCAGAGGACTGCTGGGGACCATTATGATGCTCAGTCGAAGGCAGATATAATCCTCTGGAGTCATCCAGGTGGCAGATGCTGGATGTCCAGGAGAATCTGGCAGAGATCCATGAGGGTCTGTGTGCCAAGGCCTACGTTATGGAGGAGCCTATGCAGAGCACGAGCTCTGCGTTGACCCTCATGGCTGAGCGCACTGTCTCCTCCATTGAGAGAGTGGCAACCCTCATGGAGAGGAAACTCCAGGGATAGAATCAGGGTTCCTGGGGTTACAATCAGACATGCAAGCCTTCACACAGGCAATGACCTCAGGTGGTCAATGCCAATGTGGGAGATGGATGAGGCACCCAGTAACCCAGCTAGGTGCCCATCCATCAATGGCAAGCAGGGAGGTCCAGAGAAACCTTACAATGGCGCAGCAGCTGCTTGTCATCTCTATGGGCTCCTCTCAGGGCACTCTGGACGATGGCAGCAGCTCCTCCGCTCCACCGCCAGTGACCATTGCATCTGATGAGGCTACAACGACTGGGGAGGTGCCATCCATGGCACTGGCCATTCCCTCCTAGGCGGGGTCAGCACAGGCTCCACAGGCCAGAGGACAACCGCCAAGGTCATCAAGGCCAACAAGACAGCAGAGTCAGCAGGCTGTCTCCAATGCTGGTGCCAGTGAGGAGGGGTTACCAAGGCGTAGCACTCAGAAACATAAGTTAAAGGCATCATGAGCACAAAAGGGACAGTTCAGGAGTGATTTTCTGTTCATTTATGCTTGGCTTATATGTCTGTTGGTGTGGACCTCAACACCAGTAATGATAATGTCATTATGCAATCAACGTGACAATAACATTAAATCTGCTTTGTTTCTGATGGCCTGACTATACTTCATCTTTTTTCTTTCTGGTTCAGGGTACGCCAGTATGTAATGATGAACATGAGTGATTGGATACTTTATTGCACAGGCATTGAATGGACTTTGGGTGCAAATGAAGGGGTCATTTCAGACATCGGGATGGAGGCGGCATCCCTGGCATGAAGTGGAAGCAGATCTTTGGGAGCCTAGCTGAAGGAGCGTTGGATCAAGGCATCCCTGAGTCACTGCCCCACTGGAGGTTACCGAGGTCTGCCTCCACGGCCTCAGCGTTCTTGTCATCATGCTCCTCTCCTGACTCACTTCTGGGCTCATCATCTATGACCTGTGCAGCTGCATCAAGATCCTCTTCCTCCAGTGGGTCCCCCCTTGCCAGTGCCAGATTGTGGAGAGCGCAGCATGCAACCACTATCCGTGACACCCGTTCTGGGGGTATTATAGCGCACCTCCTGAATAGTCCAAGCATCGAAAGCACATCTCGAGAAGACCTATGGTCCTCTCTATCACTGCCCTTGTGGAGGTATGACTCCTATTGTAAAATTGCTCTGCCCCTTCTTGGGTGGCGGAGAGGCATTATAAGCCACCTTTTCAGGGGATAGCCCTTGCCACCCAGCAGCCATCCATCCAGTCGGGCTGGAGCACTGAAGAGCCTCGGCACCAGGGAGTGTCTCAGGATGTAAGCATCATGGGAGCTGCCAGGGTACCTTGCTCAGAGTTGCAGAATATGCAAGCTGTGGTCACACACTATCTGCACGTTCATGGAATGGAATCACTTCCTGTGGACAAAGGCACCCAGATGATCCACTGGCGCCTTGACAGCCACTTGTCTGCAGTCGATGGCACCCTGGATGCGGGGGAACCCAGCAGTTGCTGCAAAGCCTCTGGCTCGCTCAGCCTGGCTGGCCTCATCTGTACAGTAAAGAATAAAGGTCAGTCCCCACCTGATCAGACCTTCTGCCACCAGCTTGACACAACTGTGTACAGCTGATTGGAAGGCTGCACACAGATCCCCCACTAACCCCTGGAAAGAGCCAGAGGCATGGAGGTTGAGGGCCACTGTGATCTTCAGGGCAACTGGTATTGGGTGTCCACCCAAACAGGTGGAGCTGATCTCAGGCCCAATCATCTGACAAATGGAGGTCACGGTCTCCGTTGAGAGGTGGAGCCTTATTCAGCATTGAGCCTCAGGCATATTGAGGTAATTGCATCGCCCCCTGTAAACCCTGGCAGCAGGATAATGGCATCAATTGCAGCCCTTTCTGCTTTGGACTTTCTGCTGGCCCTGTGTCCTTTGGGCCTGTGCCTCTCCTCCCGCAGGTCCCTCCCCTGGAGGCTGCATTGGGACACCTGGCCTCCTCTCCCTTCTGCCCCTCTCTCGTCCTCAGAGAAGGTGCCACCAGCGGAGACCACAATCCCCATCACCAGGGTAACGAAAGGCTATCTGATACCTGGAAGGGTCCACATGATCTGTATCCTCAGGGGGCCTTGGAGACACCAATAAGTCCTGAAATCAAGCTTGGAAATGCTGACAACGAAACCCTGAACAGGGATAAAGCTGCCAAGTACCAATAAGCAGCCAGCAGCAAACTATCTCCAAAGCTCCTCACTACTCACACTGGCAATGCTGCTGACCCTTTTTATCCTGCCTTTGGATGAAGTTTAGCAAATTGTCAGCTTTCCACCTGCCATTTTGCCTGTGCAATGAGCGCAAAATCGCATAGGCAATGTGAAATCTACTTTAATTGCCTTTTTAATGGCCTTAAATGATTTCATAATTGATGGCGGGTGCAGATCTGACTCCCGTGGAGTGCCTGACAACTGAAATATCACGCAAGTGCGCGATGACATCAGGTCGCTTGCCTGGTGTCATCATGCATTATTTCACACTCCAGCAGGTTGGGTGCACACCCACCCGCTCAGCAAAAAATTCTGCCCTCTGTTTTTTGTTTTGTAGCCAGCTTGCTATCTATTCTGTTACCTGTCCCCTGATTCCACACATTGTGAACTTTGACATGAGACTATGAAGTGGTACTTTATTGAAGGCCTTCTGAAAATGCAAATACATTACATATACTACATTATCTTTATCTACTCTTTCTGTTACTTCTCTACAGTCCTGTAACATCTAGACATAAATGTTGGTGGACAATTAAACAACTAAAGGAAGAATGAGGTTCCATGAAAAATCCTTACTGTCACAGGAGCCAATTTTCAGCCAATTTGATGCACTCCATATGGTATCAAAAATATGGCTGGGTGCATTGGGTACAGTTAAGGTCATGGGTCCTAACAAAATCCCGGCTGCAGTGCTGGAGGCTTGCTCATAGCTAAGCTATTTTGGTACCACTACAACACTGGAATTTTCCTGACAAAGTGGAAAATTGCACAATAACTATTGCCCACAAAAAGGACAAATCCATTCAGGTCAATTACTGCCCAGTCTACTCTCAATCAGAAAAGTGGTGTATTGGATTATTGTGTTCCGTCCTGGGCAGAACACTTTAGGAAAGATGTGAAGGAACTAGAGACGGAAAAGATTCAGAAATGAGAAACTTCAGGTATGTAGATAGGTTGCAGACGTTTAAGAGGAGCTTTGATAGAGGCATTCAAAATCATGCCAGATTTTGACAAGTAAATAGGGAGAAACTGTTCCCTTTGGCAGCAAGGTCCATATTCCAGAGGACACTGATTTAAGGTGATTATGAAATGAAACAATGGCAATGTGAGGTAAAATTTTTTTACACGAGTAACTAGGATCTGGAATACACTACCTAAGAGTGTGGTGGGGGCAGATTCAATCAAGGCGTTCGAAAGAGAATTGGATAAGT
Organism: Carcharodon carcharias; assembly: GCF_017639515.1. Taxonomy (NCBI): domain Eukaryota; kingdom Metazoa; phylum Chordata; class Chondrichthyes; order Lamniformes; family Lamnidae; genus Carcharodon; species Carcharodon carcharias. The sequence goes on from NC_054470.1 coordinate 161,573,789, forward strand.
TATCTGAAGATAAAAGATTTGCTGAGTTACGGGGAAAAGGTCAAGTGTTGGGACTATGTGTGTTGCTGTTGCAGAGAGCTGGCACAGACTTGACAGGCTGAATGGCTTCCTTCTGTGCTGTAATCATTGTATGATTCTATGACTTATAGTTAAGATTAGGCTTACCACATTCTGCCATGTCAGAACCTTTAAAAGAACACAATAGAGGCAGGTTGAATGAGGGAGAGTGGAACAAGAGTCCCAATAGATTGGAAGGGTAGAAAGGTGCCGAGCTGAATTGACAAGGAGGAAGTGGAATACAAATATGAACTAGGAGGCTTGAAGAAGAAAAGGTTCCTGTGAAAGGGTAGGGAATTGGATGGTTTGCAATACCCTGAGTTGGCCCCTAAATGTGGGAGTGCCTTTGTGGATTGGTGGGGTTTGAATGTGGATCAGTGGCTTTTGAGGTAACTTTTGAATAAGTGATGGTTTGGTTGATGTATTGAAAATCTAAATGCTATTTTGTACTTATGCCAATAACTATTTCAAGAGAATAATTTCCCAAGCTTACATATATTTTAAAAATCCATGCATAGAGTTACAATGGTCTGAATGTAAGGAGTGAATATTCTGGCGTGCACCTTATTTATGTGTTGCATTATTTTACGCAATCCATTGTTTGGTAAATTATTTTTTTTTAAAAAGAGAAGCTTCAACCATCAGGAACTCCAGTTAACTGATGAAACTGTTGAATTCGAACTGCAAGGAGGAGACACTTGTTCGCTTGGCACCATTTCTACACAAACTTGTGTCGATTCACTGGGACAGGCAGCGCCACAGGCCGCTATATACGTGGCTAACATGGCGTTCTTCAATATCTCCTGAGGAATCAATGTAACACTACACGAATTAATTTCTCCACCCCAAGACCCCATGACAGAAAGAACAGGAATTTATAACACTTTTTACATTCTGAGGACATCGCAAACCACTTTACAGCCAGTGATGTCCCTTTTTCAGTGTTATCACTGTTGTAATGTGGAGAACGTTTACAGCTTCCACTATGTAATATATAAAAATAATTTTACTTTATTAGTTCCATCAATCTTTTTTTTTTACAAGTTTATAGAAATGTTTTCATGTTTTGAAAAAATACTTGTGTTTTATCAACATGGTTTTGGCATAAAATGTATGCTTTAGACAAATAGCTGGCAAGAGAGGTCTTTATCAGGTTCCTCATTAGACTCGAGGTGAATTTCTGCATGGACTCTCTGATCATTTGCTGTAACTTCATTGCAAGAATGGTGGAAATCCTTGAGAAACAATGTTAATGTAATTTGTCTGCTAAAATTACAGAGCAAAGGTAAAAGATCCCCAGAGAAAATCATCCCTTAGTTATCTTGTAAAGTACAAGATTAAATTTGCACAATCCCACTGAAACCAACATGGTCTCCAATTGATGACGCTAGAATTTAACACAAAGCCTAAAATGTCCTTACCTATTAATAATTTACTCATTATTATAAATCTAGCAGGAGAGAATTTTTTCCAATTCTTAATTTGATTGAAGTATTTAAAATCATGAGGGGCCTGGACAGGGTAGATAGGGAGAAACTGTTCCCATTGGCAGAAGGATCACAAACCAGAGGGCACCGATTTAAGGTAAGTATAAAAGAAGCAGAAGCAATACGCGAAAAGACTTTTTCACACAACAAGTCGTTAGAGTCTGGAATGCGCTGCCTGAGAGTGTGGTGGAGGCAGGTTCAATTGAGGCATTCAAGAGGGAGTTAGAAGGCAGCAGGAGAATGGCACTAGGTGGAATGTTCATTCAGAGAGCCAGTGCAGACACAATGGGACAAATGGCCTCCTTCAGTGCTGTAACAATTCTGTGATTTGATTTTGTAGCTTCACACAGAAGGTTTACCCTGACAAACTGAGTAAAGGCTTGGAGTTTGGTGAGACAGGAATTTTAAGTGTTAATTTTGTTCTTAAATTTTGTTCTTAAAATCTAACCTAGTCTGTAATTAGCAGTGAATGGAAAGTACTGAGTAAGCAGGCTAAGCTCCATCTTTCTTACAGTTTAGACAGGGTAAACTTACTCTCAGCTGTAGGAGCTGGGTGGTTAATTATCTAATTGTTTGAATCTGGTTATTGTAGTCCCAGTTCAGTTTACTATAAATTCAGGGTTCTTTAGCGTAGCCTTCACAAATGGAGTGCAGCTGACAAACTGAATGAAGACTTGGAGTTTGGTGAGGCGAGAGTTCAGTGAACGGGAGAAGGAGTTGTTTGTTTCCTCTTTCTATCTGTCTTACCCCATAGAAATTGGTTCTTGCTATACTACAGGGAAAGGAGCTAGCTGTTTGGTGAGTATCTGCTAAGTGATTAAGTTCTATTCTATCCCTAAAATAGTACACAATTTGGTGGTAAAGTTAATCAAGTATATAAAAAAGCAACATTAAATAAGTGATTAATATAATTAAGTAATTATTTAAAACATGTTAAGGATAGCAAGACAGGTGATGTGTCAAGGTTGCAGCATGTGGGAGCTCCTGGATAACATTGTCATCCAGGGCAAACACGTCTGCAGTAAATTTGCGGCTTGAGGAACTTTGGCTCAGAGCCGTTGAGCTGGAGGCTGAGCTGCAGACTCTGCAACACGTCAGGTAGGGGGAAAGTTACCTGGATGCTTTATACCAGGAGGCAGTCACACCCCTTTGGATAGGGTCTTCTGATTTGGTCAGTGGCCAGGGCCAGGAAGGCGTGACTGCAAGTGAGACAGGTAAGGGAACCCAGAGAGCAGGAGTGTGAGCCTCTGCAATTGTCCAATGGGTTTGATGTTCTCTCAGCTTGTTTGGATGAGAGTGGGGGCTGCAGGATGGATGAGCAAACTGACCATTGCACCATGGTACAGGAAGCCATCCAAATGGGGGCAGCAAAAAGGAATGTAATGGTAGTAGGGGACAGTATAGTAAGGGGGATTGACACTGTTCTCTGTAGCAAAGAGCAAGAGTCCAGATGGCTTTGTTGCCTACCCTGGTGCCAGGGTTCAGGACATCTGCGAAGGGCTGGAGAGGAAGTTGCAGTGGGAAGGGGAGGATCCAGTGATCGTGTTCCTTGTAGGTACCAATGACATAGGCAGGATGACGAAGGAGGCTCTACATAATCAGTATGACGAGCTATGCACCAAATTAAGAAGCAGAACCTCAGAGTTAATCATTTCTGGATTATTATCTGAGCCAAGTGCAAATTGGCATAGGACAAATGGGATTAGAGAAATGAATGCGTAATTCAAAGACTGGTGTGGGAGAAGTGGGTTCCGGTTTGTGGGGCGCTAGCGCCAGTATTGGGGAAAGTGGGATCTGTACCAGTGGGAAGGTCTACACCTGAACCCTGCTGGGGCTGGTGTCCTTGCGAGCTGCCTAACTAGGGACGTAGAGAGGGTTTTGAATTGAATAGTGGGAGCAAGGTATCAAATTTGGAAAGATGCGGTAAACCAAGGAGTAGAGACAAGGCAAGAGAGATAGGTATTAATATGGGAAATCATAAACAGACAGTGACAGGAAGGGACAGAGAGCACTATTCCAAGAGTAAATCAGCAGGATGTACATAGCATTAGAAACAAAACAGATGAACTGATAGCGCAAATAGAAATAAATAAGTATGACCTGATAGCCATTACAGAGACATGGCTACAGGATGACATAGATTGGGATATGAATATTGAAGGGTATGTGACATTTAGAAAGGACAGTAAGTTAGGAAAAGGTGGTGGGTGGCTCTGTTAATTAATGCTAGTATTAGCACATGATTCAGGGATGACCTAAGTTCAGGAAACCAGGATGTAGAAGCAATTTGGGTTGAGATGAGGAATGATAAAGGCAAGAAGTCACCTGTGGGAGTGGTGTACAGGCCTCCTAATTGTAACTACACAGTAGGGCAGAGTGCAAAAGAAGAGATAATGGGAGCTTGCCAGAAAGGTACAGCAATAATCATGGGGGATTTTAACCTACATATAGACTGGAAAAATCTGATGGGCAAAAGTAGTGTAGATGAGGTAGTGTAGAATGTTTTCAGGATAGTTTCTTAGAACAGCACGTTCTGGAGCCAACCAGACAGCAGGCTATACTAGACCTGGCATTGAGCAATGAGATAAGACTAGTTGATAACCTCCTACTGAAGGCACCCCCAAGCAGCAGTGATCATAATATGATTGAATTTTACATTCATTTTGAGGGAGAATTGAGTGCGTCCAAGACTAGTATTTTAAGATTAAATATGGGCAATTATGAGGGCATGAAAGCAGAGCTAGCTAAAGTGAACAGGCAAATGAGGTTAAGGGATGTGTCAATAGAAGTTCAGTGGCATACATTTAAAGGGATATTTCAGAAGACACAGAATATATATATTCCAATGAGAAAGAAAAATCCCAAGGGGAGGGCCCGCCATCTGTGGTTAACTAAAAAAGTTAAAGACAGTATCAAACTTAAAGAAAAATAACGCAAAGATATGTGGCAGTCAGAAGATTGGAAAGAATATAAAGAACAGCAAAGAATTAGTATAAGGTTAAAAAGGAGGGAAAAATTAGAGTAGGAGAGAATTCTCACTAGTAATATAAGGACAGATAGTAAGAGTTTCTATAGATATTTAAATAAGAAAAGAATTAACAAGGTGAGTGTTGGTCCTACAGAGTGCTTCGGAGGAATTGATAATGGAAAGTAAGGAGATGGCGGATGAAATAAACAGATATTTTGCTTCAGTTTTCACGGTAGAGGACACAAGTAACATCCTGGAAATAGCTGTAAACCAGGAAGAAGGAGGGAGGAACTCAGGGAAAATAACAATTACTGCAGAATTGGTATCGAGCAAATTGTTGGAGCTGTGGGCTGACAAATCCCCAAGTCCAGATGGACTTCACCCTAAGGCCTTGAAAGAAGTGATTAGTGAGATAGTTGATGCACTGGTTTTAACTTTCCAAAATTCCCTAGGTTCCAGGAAGGTTCCATTAGATTGGAAAATAGCAAATATAACTCCTTTATTCAAAAAAGGAGGGAGACAGAAAGCAGGAAACTATAGGCCACTTAGCTTGACATCTGACATAAGAAAAATTTAGAAACTATTATTAAAGATGTTATAGCAGGACAAAGTCAACATGGTTTTGTAAAAGGGAAATCATGTTTAACCAATTTATTAAAGTTCTTTGAAGGAGTCACATGTGCTGTGGATAAAGGGGAACCAGTGGATGTACTATACTTAGATTTCCAGAAGGCATTTGATAAAGTGCCACCTCAAAGGTTATTGCAAAGGTGTAGGGCGTAACATATTGGCATGAATGGAAGATTGGCTAACTAACAGGAAGCAGAGAGTTGACATAAATTGGTCTTTTTCTTGTTGGCAGGATGTGATGTGTGGTGTGCCACAGGGATCAGTGCTGGAGCCTCAACTTTTTACACTTTATATAAATGAATTGGAAGAAGGAATGGTGGCTAAATTTGCTGACAGCACAAAGATAGGTAGGAAAGTAAATTGTGAAGATGATGTATGGAGGGCTACAAAGTGGCATAGATAGGTTAAGTGAGTGGGCAAAGATCTGGCTAATGGTGTATAATGTGGGCAAATGTGAAATTGTTCACTTTGGCAGGAAGAATAAAAAATAAGCTAACTAGGTAAATGCTGAGAGGCCGCAGAGCTCTGAAATTCAGAGGAATCTGGGTGTCCTAGTGCATGAATCACAAATGGTTAGTATGCAGGTACAGCAGGTAATTAGGAAACCTAATAGAATGTTATCATTTATTGTGAGGGGAATTGATTACAAAAATAGGGAGGTTATGCTTCAATTGTGCAGGGCATTGGTGAGACTACATCTGGAGTATTGTGTACAGTACTGGTCTCCTTATTTAAAGAAGGATGTAAATGCATTAGAAGCAGTTCAGAGAAGGTTTACTCAACTAATACCAGGAATGGATGTGTTGTCCTATGAGGAAAGGCTGGACAGGTTAGGCTTGTAGGTACTGGAATTTAGAAGAGTAAGGGGTGACTTAATCGAAACCTTTAAAGATCCTGATTGGTCTTGACAGGGTGGATGTGGAGAGGATGTTTCCTCTTGTGGGAGAATCTAGAACTAGGGGTCACTGTTTAAAGATAAGGGGTCACTCATTTAAGACAGGGATGAGGACAATTTTTTTCTCTGAGGGTTGAGAGTCTCTAGAACCCTCTTCCTTAAAAGGTGATGGAAGCAGTGTCTTTGAATATTTTAAGGCAGAGCTAGATAGATTCTTGATTAACAAGGGGGTGAAAGGTTATCGGGGGTAGGCAGGAATGTGGGTTTGAGGTTACATACCAATCAGTCATGAACTTATTGAATGGTGGAGCAGGCTTGAGGGGCCGAGTGGCCTCCTCCTGCTCCTAATTCATATGTATGCTCCTAAATGGCATGACATTCCTGTATTTCTTCATTTTATTGAAAGAAGCTGTGAATAAAAATTGGTGCCATCTTGAACATTGCTTTGATTCTATCCTTCTAATAAAAGATAAACAAAGTAAGTGAACAAGAAGTCTAAAAGTGGAGCCCAACCCAGCCTGTGAGGAGGTCATTGGTTAAGCAAATGCAGTCCATTATGGCTGAGAGCAGACATGACATCAAACAAGTGGCAAAGTAAGTGTAGGCATTCTTACATACATTTATAGATATAAAAGGCATGGCCCAATAAAATTTTCCATCAACGGCAGTCTTAGAGAGATCATCTATTGTGCCAGCAGACAGCACTGCTCCCCTTTGGTAACACACCTTTATTTTGCAGCTGCTGCATGGCACATTGCCAGGAGGACCAATAGTTTCAAGCATGAAGCTCTTGACAAGTCAACCACAGAACTGCAGAACCAGAAAGACATTTTGCAAACTCATGGAAGTAGCCTGATCAAAAGTGAGAGTGGTCTGAGTGGTGCTGTTTTATCAGTTGTGCCAACTGCTAATGTCTTTATAAATATACTGTTTATGGGCAATAGCTGCTGTACTGAATTGCAAAGCATATCCCTTTTCTTTCCTTGCGGGCTTTTCCCAAGATGATGAGAATAGAGGAGATGATGGCTCAGCCCCAAGGCTTCAGAACATGTGTTAAGCATTGTACTTCCCAGAGGTCCCGCCTGCTGATACTGAATTTGAAGAGGAAATGCTGTGTGAATCAAAACTCTCATGTAAGGAGGAGCAAATGAGATGACAACAAAGTTGTTGACAGATTTAGTGTGGCCATGGGTCCATGCCATTTTCCAACAGAACGCTCAAGGATTAGATATCCTAGTGGACTTGTCTATGGATAAGAGTTAATGCAGGAGCAAAGGACATTTCAATCTCCCTTAAGATTGTCTTAGGCAAGATGCAATATCTGAGAGAGGATTTTCTTCTGAGATCACTCTAGTACGACTGGACAGATTCACTAATCTGCAGAGCCATGGACTAGAGTGGAATATTTGTGGTCCCAAAGCAGTGAAAAATAATACAGATCAGTGTTCTCATGTGAGAACTATGCACTGAGACCTTTGGCATCCAGTTGTAGGAATCCCTTACTTCTACATTTAATGCACTGCATGATCATTTGGAAAGAACAGTCACCCTCAGGAGAAATATGCTACAGAATTCTCTCATGAAGGTTATTGGGCATCCAGCTGGAGGTCAAATTCTTGAGGTCATGGCAGGAAAAGTCTGAGGAGGCACCCCCTTCTCATTATTTGACAGGCCCACTGTAAGTAGGCCCTTCAAAGGAGTGAGGGAACAAACATATTTGACAGTCACTGTTGTCGGATGTGGTTGCACTTTTCGCAGGGGCGTTGCATGATGCTTCACAAGATTTTAGATCAGGCCCATCCTAATGGGACTGCTGGCAGGAAAGTTTTATCAAGTTGCTTCCTGCCACTTGGAAACCAATTTGCCACAATGTAAAGTTGAAGATTATGCAAGTACACACAATCATAGAATGGCTACAGCACAGAAGAAGGCCATTCAGCTATGAGGTCCATGCTGGCACTCTGAAGGAGCAATTCACTTGCTTCCACTCCCTGTCCTCTCCCTACATCCTTCCCTTTCAGATATTTAGGAAATTCAGAAAATTTTTAAAAATGTATGCCGCAGAAGGAGGCCACTCTGCTCAATGGGCCACCTAGCCTGTTCCCATTTTCCAGCACTTGATCCATAGCCCTAGAGGTTATAGGACTTCCTCTGCACATTCAGGCACCTCTTAAATGAGTTGAGGGTTTCTGCCTCTACTATCATTTCAGCGAGTGAGTTCCAGACCCCTACCACCCTCTGGGTGAAAAATAAATCCTCATCTCCTCAGTAATTCTTCTACCAATCACTTTAAATCTATTCCCTCTAGTCACTGACCTCTCTACGGTAAATAGGCTCTTCCCATCCACATTATCCAGGCCTTTCACAACCTTATACAACTCAATCAAATCTCCCTTCAACCTCTTCTGTTCCAGGGAAAACAACCCCAGCCTATCTAATCTTTCCCCATACCTGCAATTTTCCAATCCTAGCAACATCCTCTTAAATCTCCTCTGTACCCTCTCTCATGCAATTACACCCTTTCTTTAATGAGGTAACCAGAACTACACACAGTACTTAAATTGTAGCCTAATAAGTGTTTTTTTACAGTTCCAGCATAACCTCCCTGTTCTTATATTCAGTGCCTCAGCTAATTAAGGAAATGTTCCATATGCCTTCTTACCAACCTTGTCAACCTGTCCTGCTATCTCAAAATAAGTAGATATCCTTATATTTATTGGTTGCAATTATGGCAAGGTAGTAACTACTGAGATAGGGCAGAGAGAGGGTAATGCAGGTTGGGTGGTTTTATTTGGTGGGAATTACAACCTCTATGCTTTCATTGCACAACCACAGTTGGACAAAGGCAGGAAATGTCTACCACTGAAAGTAGTTGTCACTTTGTATATTTTGTTCCAATCTGCCTGCTTGCATTTCAATTTCCTTTATATGGCCTTCCTCCTCCTCTATTAGGATGGGCTGCAGGTGCCTGGTGCCATCAGACTGTTCCATGGTCTCTCCTCATCTGTTGATATTCTGATTTTGTGTGGGGGCTCCTGATTAAAGCTCTAAATTAGGGTTGAAAAACGGAGCTCCAGACTTTCAAAAGCCATCCATTCTATTGGTCTCTTCAAATAGTTTCTACACTGGGACTGCTGTAGTACAAGAGAGTCATGAGGGCCCTGAGAAAATGGCCACTGATATGCAGCATGATGTCTGAATATTCAGTAATTACTTTGCACACTGATGGTGTGGACCCCTGTCTATTTACAGAAATTTTGCAGTTCATATGTGGAGCCCTATTGACTTCATGGATTTCAACTACAATGTCATGTATCAAGCACCACTACTACCAAGAAAAAACACAGCATCACCTCCAAGTTCCAAGTCATACACTATCCTGATTTGGATACATATCAACTTCCTTCGTCATTGCTAGGCCAATATCTTACAATTTCCTACTAAATACCGTTGTGGAAGCACAGTCACCCATAAAAACTCAAAATGAAAGACACAACCACTTTCTCAGGGCAACTAAGGATGGGCAATAAAAGTGGTCTTCCCAGTTCCAGATTTTAGTGATAATGTTGATTGTAAGAGATGTGTTTTGGATTTTTTTTATGTGTCATACCAATACATATGCTATTGCATCAGCTTTTACAGTGGTCTCTTTGATTTATTAAGAAATGTTCAATCCCAAAACAAATCCAATACAATAGTCACTGGTTATGCATTTATCCAAATCAGTCAATATGTATCCTGTTATTCATTTAAAAACATGCACAATATGGTAAATATTTTTTTATTTTAATTTCTTATGATAAGTGTGGCGACTACTTTGCATATTAATTGTAGCTGTAATCAAATGGTCCATAAAATACACCTATAACTGACATGCCAATATTCTACTGGACCTCTGGCTATAGAGCTGCTCACAGTTAGTCAGAGATTGCACTGTTTTATAAGAGCAGGATCATTATAATATCATGCAACACATAACATATAATTCTGATGCTAAAGTTCAGGCAAGTGTCCCATAAAAGTTACAAGCTGTAAATTCATCTACATTTTTTGAAAAGAATTTACATTCATTGCTATAGCAGCAATTACAGGTTAGAGAGGCTTTGTTTCTTTGTAAAGTGCAACTCTGAAGGTTGGTTAGAAGCTGCAGGTATTCTGATCCCTTAGCTAATAAAATATTTTAGGTTACTAGGATTATTTCACTATTAATTACAAATTCTGTCTTTTTTTAAACTTTGCACATGGAAAAATGTGATACTCAAATATGATGCCTGAAGTATGAAGGATAAAGCACTTACATACAACAATATTTTAAAGCACAATATATTATTCTGTTTCTAAGGTGAAACTATGCCCTTTTAAAATAGTAAATTACAATTGTAGTTAAGGAAAACAGATTCTGGTCAATGAGAATGTAATTGTGGAAGTTGGGAACGCTTGGCATACTTCATACTTCAGCTTAGAGGTTTTGTTTCTTTCGTTTTAAGGATTGTTTTATGCCTGTAATTAAGTATGATGACTGGATATGAAACTTGGAAGGTAGTGAACAAAACAAGCATGTGCCATGCACTACCTGGATCTTTATGACACTGATCATAGTTAAGTCAGATGGTATGCTGTTTCATACAGGTTGAAGTGTTTCATACAGGTTGAAGTGTTAACGAACAATGCATTATTTTACCACCAAAGCAAAGTTATATATATTTTTAAATGCCACAATGCCTCAATTTTGCTAAACACCAGGGAGTAAATTTTCCAAGTTCACACCACCCATGAATTGTATATCAGAAAATTGCTAGCATATGGCCTGTGATTCTATGGCACCAGCAGAAACTTGAAAATATGCGTTTTGGTATTTTCAATAAGAATTGAATTACTGTTTGGGCTGGAGGCCAAAACAATGACATTGTTTCTTTGTTCAATGTTATTGATAACGTCAATTAATAGGTTGCTACTGGGGGTTTCTCTGTACATTCCAAATGACTGTCTTTCTTTCATTTTTTAAGTGTGGTAACATGAATATTTATGCAAAATTTGAACTGTGATCTGGTATTGTAAAGAACAGGAAATGTAAAGTATGGCAGACAGGAAATAGGCACTAGATGCAATATTTAATCATATATACTAGAATCTCCATGGGATTGTTTGAAATAAATTAGATGATAAGACATAAAATAGCTTATAATATAAAAGGAATTATTTTGTTGGTAAGCTGAAATTGCCTCCCTTTAATATCATAAAGTCTAATTGATATTAAGTAAATATTAGATGGGTTTATTCAAAGATAATTGCTATTCAAGAAGAGATCATAATTAAGAGCCCCAGATATCATGACTGCAGTCTTTTCTGACCCTGGAGCGTTTCCCTTCCATATTCTCTACAATCCAAATGACTACCTTTGATTCCTTATACTATTGTTAAATTCTGACAGAGAAATTTATCGTAGACAATGTGTGTGGTTTAATGTGTGATAGATATCTGAAACTTAATGGACAGGAATTGCATGCTTCCTAAAGTTTTATGCCATCTCTAGTGTGTATTCCTTTGTATTACGGTAAGTTAGATGATACAGCACTATATAGTGTAATGCACTGTATATTGTTCCGCTGGTAAGGTGGATCTATGTTCCTTTAAGGGCACAAAATGTAATATTTAAGTGAAGACTTTGATCACTCATATTTTTCGTATGGTCTAGGAACTTTGAAAATTGGGATCTGTTTGTCACTTCCAGGGTCCAACTGAGAAACACGCGCCACTAAGATGTGTTTGTTTGTGCATCTAAGGAGCTTTATTATAAATGCACGAGTAATAAATGGAAATCATTTCTAACACAAACCACCTATTTATCAATTGGTAGCCTTTATACTGGTTAAACTTAAGTTCCAGTGTTCTTTACAGGCATTTATACGCCACGGTGAAAGAATCGAAACTCGAAGCCTAACTTGATTAACAGACCCTTGTCTGCATGTTCACGTCAACTCGGTAATAGTATTGTTCGTCATTTTCAATACCCTTTTGTTGAAAACTGCGGCTGTTCCATGTGAGATGTAATCGGCAATGTTTTTAGTGGCATGGTTTAGATAGTGCGCATTATAGGCAAGACAACTTTTCACACAAAAATGGAAAGAACTCCTGCAGTAGTCAGAGATGTGAAAAGGGACAGTGAAGTTGTTTTTAGTAGAATTACGGTGTTGTTAGTGCATTTTGCGTATAATAAATTTTACGTACAATTACCTAGGGTTTCAATATCGAAACAAAGGTGTTTCGTTGAGTATGCTTAGGCCATTAAAGTTATGCGTGTATTGAATGCGTGTATTGTACAAATAAATTAATTCAATCTCTGCTATATTAACATATGAGAGCTTTTGTTTTTCGTGCTAGTACGTATAATCAATAAGAAAATTAAATTTTGGCATCCACATTTAACTCTTTTATACTTTTCTCTCCTTTATACCTACAAACGAGTTAGGCAAATGTAAAGTATATTTTTTTATTTATGACATTTCGCTATTGGCTTGCCTTTTCGTAGTGATTTTTTTATTGCATGTTTTCATGTTATTTTCACTGATGATAGTAAATGCATGACTGCCCACACCGTTTGATATTATTTATGTAAGATTTTATGCACAGTTGGCCTTTAAACATTTGTTATCTCTGGTCCAATTATGTGCGATTATTTGGCTTTGCCATGTTTTCTTTGTTATAAAGCAATTTCCCTACACGGTTTTATGCGCTAGTATTCTTGACAGACTTAGAAAATGCCAGTTAGAATGTTTAATTTTCATCTGTCCTCAATATGCAGCCTATCATCATTAAAGACTGTGCAATTCTGAATCAGGCGAATTTCCTGCACCAGGTAAGCAGCATTTTACACAATTTACTCACTTGTCTTGTTTCAAATTAGATTGAGGTTACGATTTGTTTGGTGAAAGTCGTCAGTGTAGCAAGCAAAATTTTAAAGACTCTGATTTCAGCTCAGACCGTTTGGCAGTTTAATTTCATTCAATTTATCCGTGAAACAACAAGGGAGATAGCATTGTAACAGGCAGAGATCGGCAGACAGCAGGCACAGGAATCTATATACATTACTTCAGTTCATGGTTCCGCACATATATCCATTGGTTAGAAGTGTATATCCATAATAAACACATATATATATAGACACATCGGTACAGTATCTATTAACCTCTCTTTGATGTCCTTTTTTATGGATATATGTTGATAATTGAATGATTTATCTACAACTGTTTCAGCATTTTACTGATGTACCCCTTTGATAAATAGATCCACGCTTTACAGATTAATTTTATATTGTGCATACAACACTACCCTCAGCTAGTATTCGCGCGCTTTGCTCAATCCCTTTCACGATTTTCTTAGGGAAAAAGTGTTTCTTCTAATGTTTTTAAGTTTAAAACTTAAACGAATATTTCCAGTAATCCAGGTATTTAAAAATAAAAGCCTCACCAAGTTTTCAGTTCCATTGAACACTCCAATGAGCGTGACTTCACGAAAAAGCTTGACATGTATGAGAAGGTTTTCACTAATGAAATAAATAAATAAAATCAGCCATCATTAACTTTAATTTTACTTAGGCTACAAGGTCACAGGGAGAAAAAATTACTTATTAATTCTCACTCTTACCGGAACGACCTAATGATGTCGGATTTTAGATTTTTCATGCATTAATACGATTCATTATTTCCAAAAGTGACTTCAATAATATAAAGATATTACCTTGTCCAATAAAATCTCTTTGCCACCCACTGGAATGAGATACCTAGTAAAAATATAATAGGAACCCAACATAGGTAATGTTCTATTAATATTATGCGAAATTAATGTCTATGGCTTAAAGATGTCTATTTTGAAGTTTCTCTTTTTTTCTCTCTCTTTCTCTGCCATGCCCGTCGATTATTAGTATTTTCCGAGTTTTCCAAACTAATAACTGCCACTATCAGGCGGTTAGAAGAGCTAGGAGCTTGCAGGCTGCTGCTTTTGCCTTAATTGATATTGAACGAGCCGCTGGTAGACGGTAACAGGGCCACTGCTGGATAATTTGCAGTTTAATCAGCGTTTGTAATGAGAGCTGCTGATTATGGGCTGTTGGAAATAAAAGAGAGTTACAAGGAACGTCTGTCAGAGTCCGGTGATAATTCAGGACTAATTGTAGTGATTAAGGCAAACTGGATGACTTTGGGTTTGCTAATGTGCAAGCTGCCGGAGAATTCCTCCTGCTCAGCCCCCAGCTCCACTGTGAATTCCGCATGTGATACTCAATTTAAACCACAAATACATTGCTGTACAGGCTTCTGCCTTAATTTAGTGTGAGGTTCTTCTACTTTTTTATTTTCACTTATTGCTTAAACGAGGGAATTTAACAGGCTAACCATTCTGAAGTTCACTTTACTTATTTAATTCATTACTTAGAATACATCATGCTAATCCGAGTTAATGTACCACAGAAACAAGTCAGCCAGGTGCCTTTCTTTTGAGATATAACATCTTGTTTTTCTTTTTAATAAAAAGAAAGAAGTCTGGGGGGTTTTAAACAATGGTCAGCATAGTATTATTGCACGGCTTATCATCATTCAACAGTGAATTCTAACGCCATGGTAATAAACAAAAATTGTAAATGTAACAAGAACCACAATGGTACAATGCACTGATTGCACAACTATATACATTTTCATGGATTCTCCTCTCCATATTATTCACTGGTTTTATTTTGATGCGATCACATACACAAAGATCATTAGCGCTTCATGTGTATTTTTAAAATTTCAAATAGATGTGTTTTAAGCATGTGCTTGTTAATTTTCCGAATTAAACTTTTACTATCCTATCCTGCAAATCACACAATCGGTAGTAAGGTCATGCAGCACCAAACCAATTAATAGATTAATTTGCAAATAAATACATTTTCCTGTTTATGTAATTTACAGCATGTTTCATCTAAAATAATTAATAATTAAAATACTTAATTTAGTTAAAATATTTGAATGCAAGTTTCCAAATATGTTCTCACTTAAGTACATGGATACATTTATTCAACATGAGATTTATGGTTTAATATAAATCACGAAACATGTATACATATTAAATGAATAAACTAATATATGCGCGGAATTTCAGTATTAATAATAAAGTGCTAAAGTATTCCATTTTCGTCTGTGGTTTTGCAAGACTTTAGAGACACTTTTTAACTATACGTGGTTGATATACCTACGTAGATTGCATTTTATTGCCATGTCTGCAAGCATTTTACATTAAAATATTTCACTTTTTCATTCTTATTGTTCAATATTAGATCATCATGGGAGAACGGTTAGGCATACGGAAATAGGGGATCATTTTAGCACCTTTTTTTGCATTTTAATTTTAATTAATATGGCGAGATATAGCATACACTGACAGAAATTACAAGCTGAACCTCACCTCTTTTGTGGAACATATATAATAAACAAATAGCCAGATTTGTGGGTGTCTGATTATAAAGCACAAAAGCTAATTTTCAGAACAACGCTTCCAGATGAGTTGATGGACATGACAAATTATATTCATGTTGTATCTAGGAAAAATTGCTGTATTGCTTGAGTCTTGCCTCAGCTACCCGCAGAATTACAAATTTGAAATTAGTGAGAATGTGTGTGTGAAGAGAAGTTGGTAATTAGCGAGCCTGGAGGAGAGGGGAACGGATGTAGGAAGAGGACCAAGTGAAACCACTAACTCCTAGGGGCTCAGAATGAACTTCAAGACGCATCACAAGTGTCTGGGTACCCGCTGCCAAACAGCAGCCAACATTATCTCCCTCCCCCCAAATTTGACCACCAAGAAGGATGAAGTTAAAAATAAATGACAGTTGGATAACAGGCTCTTCTAATCTCGCCCTGTCATTTTTTTTCTTATCCCACAGACCGCGCATATAATGATAAAGAAAACTTTTGCATCAGTGTGTCTGCTTCTTTTACATCTGTTTCAACATCACGGACAAAGAAGAATGGGCAATAGTGTTAGTGCCTTTTTATCCTTTCATTCTTTTAAACAGCTTACACGGGTTTTTTTTTGCAATAGCGTATATGTCTGTTTCCTGTGTAGATAGAGAATTTGCATTTAAATGTTCGAATACTTGTCTGGCTATAAGCGATCACACACCATTTGATAAAATTTGAACAATACGTCATATTTTAACATTAATGATTTTATTGATCTAATTTAAAGTCCACTATATAAATAGAAAATCTCAATTTATTATGAAGTAAGTGATTTAGAAAATTATTATTTTGATGTTATCATACTGTGTATGTCGTGTATATTTAAGCCCATAATTATATTTAATGCGAAATATATGTTAGCCTAGTAAAGATCAGTAAGCACATTATCATGGACAGGTACCACCTAAAGGTCTCACTTCCAGTGCTTTTAGAACACATCTATCCAAACATATTAAATACGATGGGGAGATTAAACTTTGTTTAAAAATATGGCCCTTTGGTTTTTACAATTTTCGGTCTTACGAATCAGTTTAAAAACGAAGCTTATTACTGATCTAAGTGCTAGCTATAAATTGGACGTAATAAATATTTGCCGGTAGATTAGCTGGGGAGAATGTGTGAGTGCTCTGTTTGGACCTGTAACCTCTCCAAAGCCGCGAGTTCTGCGCCAGATTAGCCCCATCCATCCAGTGTCAATGGCTGTCTTGTTGAGAAAATCAGTGAGTAAACACGGCTGACAGAGAGGGGGTCTCATCTGATTACTGTTACAAATAGACTGCAAACTCCATGATGATGAAGCAGTCTTCACATTGGAGGCTCCAGGCTCTGGATGACAGCGGTGCTTCTCCCAGGGTCCCGTGTCCTGCTGTTCCCACTTTGTCCTCCATCAATCACACTATTGTGTCCTGGATGCTTTATAGAGTCAGTTAATATCCCTGCCTTCATCTCTATTCACTTAGAATGATGTGTCATAAGGTCCAGGGGCATCTGTCAGCAGAGACAGGGGAAAAATCCTAGGACCTTAACAGGAGAAGCCATTGAAATTCACGTGTGCGTATGTGACAATATTTCCAAAATTCAGTGGATGTTTTCAGTATTTATTTCTCTGGGTATCTTTGTCATTCTATAGCTGCAAATGTGATTGTATTATCTGATGCCTTTCTGACACCACGAATTGTTCAAACTTACCTCAAATTGTTACCAGGCTTTAAAATGACATAATGTTGTGATCAACCTTTTCATTCAGAATGAATATAAACAAAACAATTAGATGTTTTATGTATATTATAACGTGGTTTATGGCCTTCAAAGATAAGTTTAGAGGCTGTCTTTGCATAAATTCAAATGCAAAAAAAAGCACTTTTGCACTAATAAAGGTACTCACTTTTGGATATATGATCTTATTCTGAATAGTGATGTTATTTTTGAATGAAGTAGTAAGTTTACATTCTGATACCTAATTAAGTAAATTGAGATCATTTCCAGAATATTGTACCTAAACAAAAAAAAACTGCATGCGTGGCAATAAAAATCTATGCCAGAGACATACTTTGTAATTTAATTTCCACTTCTTATTCTCCGTGCCAAAATTAATATATGCACAAATTCACAACGCTTAGTGTACAAACCATTGTTGAATTAAAAGCATTCCAGTATCTTTACAGAAAAATGTGTTTTGTAATGTAATTATTAAACAGACTATTCAGCCAAATAATTACTGGACACTATTTTGGGAAATGGTGCAGTTCGGAAAACGCAAATTTTACTCAACCTTCAATTTTGGTGCAAGAAATATGAATTAGAAACCTGGACGTTTAATTTTATATGTTTTTATATAAAACTTCAGTACTTGTTCTGTCAACACAATATCATGATCAACTTTATATAAGTTTTATCTGCATCCACATGAAATTAGCATTCCATAGTAAATTAGAATATTAAAGATCTCAAGTGTCAATCCTCTGGAATATTCAGAAATATCGCATTCTCGTTAACATTAGACACTTGCTATTGGGCAGGTTACTGCTGTGATTGATGCATTGTTGAAAAATTCGGATGTAACTACAGGACCCTATTGTAGGGAAATGTGCAAGTAGCGCTTTCCGATTCAGAAAACTTTGACCAAAGCATGAACAAGCAGTAAATAATTACTACACGACAGTCACCGAATTATATTTTAAATACCTAATGGATTTGTAATATTTGTCTTGGGAGTCAAAAGGAACACATCGACATTCATATTAGTGTTGAAATGCCATGAAATACTAATTTTATTTTTAAACAATTATTTGATTGCAGTACGGTTACTTTGTTGCAAGGCCACGATAAAGGTCATCCATACACTAAGAATAAAATATAGGTAATTCTAAACAAGTTGCAGAAAATAATTTCAAACAATTTGTGTTAATGAAGTTTGGTGCAAAATTACAATTGAAGAATTCAAGCAAATATTTGGTTTTACTGCAGTTTTGGCATTAACATGCAATGCTTCCAATCGACTTTGGTAAATGAGTCACTTTAAGACGTTTCTCGCGCTTAAAAAATTATTTAACTCTACCCATATCTGCAAAAATGCATTGATTTTTATCCCCAAAGATAAAATCTTACACTATACAATGGACCGAATGTCTTATTCAACAAAATAAAACATCCGACTGATTACATTTTTCATAAAAGGCATCGTAAAAAATATAGATTGTTCTCCGTTCCTTATTTTATATATTTATATGAACTTATCTCAATGTGAACTGATCTATCGATAAGACTATGTAGGTATATTTGAAGGGTTAACTTTAATTCCTTTTTTGCAGCAAAAGTTTCAGTTAAATTTTATAATAAATTATTTTAACTTAATAATTGCGTGTGGCTATATTAATTGCAACATTCAGTAGTTGTGCTAAAAGCAAATTCTTAGTGCATTTATTTACATGTATAATTCTTAATGATTCATGTGTGGTTGCTGGATAACATATTGGATTTCTAAACATGCCAAATTAAAAATTCCCAAATCAATATCATATTATGGAAAATCTGGCAAATATACTTTTACACACTTTTAATCACAGAAATAAGCCTACCTGAAGTAATTTCCATTTTAATTAGTGAATTAAAACGCCAGTTAGATTTTAAGTAAATTTATGATGGTTAGCGTCAATATGTATTTTTTTAAATTGCCTCTTCAAATTATTGGTAATAAATCTGCAACATTTGTAGGTTAGAAGACTATTATAATTATCACCTCCATCATTATTGAACTCATTATTCTTCGGCTGGTAACATATATCTCACATTTAAGATTATTATGGTATACAATACAGTATAAATTACTTTAATTACTTTGACAAATTATCGCTTTTTATAGTTCAAATATAGCCTTTGATTATTTTGTTACACATAAAAAAATCCGATCAATGCTCAATTTGTAAAATGAAACCAAAAACTTAATTGAGGTCTTTCATTTAGAGTTATTGCTAGCAATTATTGAATTATTGTAAGCGTATGATCATGCTGTAGTCAGCATTTAGTATTATCAGACTTACGGTAAGCATTTTAAATACTTAGTACAAGTTCTTTTGGTTCCACCATCAATTTGAATAAGGTTTCACAATATACACGTAATCATCTAGTCGAGTTGCTTAATACCGGTCGCTATCTTGTGAAAAACGCATTAAACTAAAAAATATTTTCAGTGGTTGCAAGGTTGGAATTTGGGAAACCAGTCTAATTTATAGTAATACGAATACAGTATTATAACAATATTCATTAAACTTTTCTTTTAAATGGCTATCTCGTTTGCATTCAAATAAATACATCAACCTTGTCATCTTTCATTTAAAAGATAAAATGTTGCATTGTGAAATGTTTGTGCCTGCATCGTTTTAATAACGTGCTGAAATCACGTGATGTAAATATGACATGTCTAAATATTACAAAGTACACCACTGATGCGAGTAGTTTGCAAAATGTTGCAAAACAAACACGAGGAAGTTTCTACAAGTTATTTTGGTGGAATTATTATTTGCAACCACAGTTTTAATTAAATTTATATAAGAGAATGTTACAAAGGTCTCATTTTAATGTTGTGCTGGGGCTGATTAGGGTCAATTTGGTAGAAATTGCTGCAAAGATTATATTTCTATTGCGTTTCCAAGCGACATTTTTAAAGGTTTCTTTTCCTCCCCGTATTTCCCGTCGTATTTAAACAACACTTTTCCGCACATTGAGACCATTCAGTACAGGTTGAAATAGCCTGGAGCTTCTCAGCCGCTCTTTATCTTCATGTGCCCTTTCCTGGCAAAAATGGAGACATCATCTCGCACAGAACGGCCCTGTATTTATGAAGGTTTTCTGACGAATAGGCAGGCTGGCCACGGTTGGATGGCTGCCTTCATTCCGCACTTGGCTTGTTTACATAGGACCAGCACCATTTCCACGGATTAAACAAATCACAGCTAGAAGGAGACATTTATAATCCGCCGCCGGGGCCACAAGGCAGTTAAAAAAATGTGTGACTGTGCAGAGAAAAATAAATGCCCATGTCCAGGGATGACCTTCCCTGATAGT